>NW_024582932.1:257153-258834 GCF_018398535.1 Haplochromis burtoni
TGTGTTTGAACGAGCTGACGGTTCACTCGTTAAGCTGAAAGAAAGATGCTTTAATCACAAGAATCACACATGTGTCCACTGTACCAGCTGGGAACCAGGGGCGATTCTAGGATCAGAGCTTTGGGGATGCTGAGCACCCAGACAGCTGCGCAGCCAGGCAAGATAAACTTTACTCGTCACGATGAGACTTCTTCCCTGTCTCTGTCAGTCCCTGCATTCCTAAATGTCTCCAGTTTTCCCGAGTTCTTTCTGATTGTCTCCTTGGTGCATTTAAACCCCTGTTCCTCCTCATCATCTGTTGTCTTCGTCTCCGTTATCAGTCATCATAATTTTACCATCTCTGTGCAAGTCTGCAAATTTCTTTATTAAATCATAAGATTCTTAAATTCATCAAGTCTCTCTGTGCCTGGGTCCTCGTCACAAAACATGACATCACTGTTTTGTACATCTTAATACAATTTAATCTCCACACTTGTGAAAGAAAAGCAAAACACTTTTTTGAAAAGTCTGTAACAAAACCATCAAATCTAATCATGTTATTTAAATGCTGCAAAAGAAGAATTGATTGGAATAAAAACAAATACACATCCTAACCTTAATTACTGGGAGAAAATTATGAATGATGCTCATAGTGAGTGATTTACTTAATCACTTTACTTTTTACATACACATTTTTAATGTGTATGTAAAATATAATACAGATACATAAAAATACACTTCAAAAATAGAAGTCCTTGAAATGTACAAATGTACAAAATATTAATTTAAAACAATTATAAAAATGGAGGCAACTTTGCCAATGGTACAATGCATACTATGTATGAAAAGATCTTTATTGCAGATACTACTATGGCTCTGCAGATGTTTTTATTTCATTTTAACCTATTTCGCCTCACCTTGAGGTTAGCACATCTGTCTATCACTTTTGGTGGTCAACTCTCTCAAGCAGTTTAAAAGTGTCTGTTTTGCCTGTCACTATTCCCTGTCTGTTTTCTTACCTGGTTCTTCCTGACCTTGTAATTTCTCCTCACGTTCCCCTCTTCCCTCTCTCCCTCTTTGGACTGACAATCATACACAAATAGATTGTATTCAATTAAATGAAAAAATTACATTAATATGACCTGGAACAGAATCTTAACTGCAGAATATTAAATAAAACAAAATCAAAGGTCCAAACACATAAATGCTAGGTCGCAGACCCACAACTATGAAAACAGATTGTTTTATCTTTTCTGTTTTGGAGAAAGTCACTGCTACAAGTGGTCTGAAGTAGCTTTGGGTATTGGTCGCAACTGAGAAGGATGAAGATTAAATTCCACAGACAGATTAGTTCTGTCTCAGCATTAATGTGGGAATTGTAACCACACTTTTTCACTGATGCTTCCCTTTGTTGGATTTACCTTACAAGCTCATTTCACTGGACCCCGCCTGGTAGAGTGACAAATCAGTGACATGCAACACTAAATCTTGGAGAAACTCTAGGAGAAATTATATAAAAATGATGAAATTATATCTTTCTTGGGACACCTTTCTAGGCTGCATCACGTTTCATGTGTGTTGCTCCTCCATATCATCCCTCTGGTGACAGGCTGATTGCTGAAAGGAGCATAAATTGAAAGTTTCGGAGGTCTTGCTTAATTTACAGTCATCTCTGTCCCATCAGTCTGAGTCTGCAGATATT
>NW_024582932.1:259663-296158 GCF_018398535.1 Haplochromis burtoni
ATTCGTTAACGTCTTCACTTCTATTTAGTACATGGGGATCTGCCAGGCCCGGGAACCTCCGCCAGTCCCCTTCGAGGCCTTTCCCAAACCGTAGCTCAATTTATGTCCAAGCCATTCACCTTTATCTACTAAAACGATGTAAAACCTCATATGAGGACGGGGGCCCAGCGAGTGAATCTATCTATCATGGAATGCATGTCACACATATCTAATTCCTTAGATTTGTTTGTCTGATATTTTCAGCTAGAACGATCTCTTTCTCAGCCTCATCCTAGAAGGGACATAACATGACAGTAAAGGAAACACTCTGGATTTAGCAGTCAATTTGAATTTAAAGTATTACCTGTGGCTTCAGCTTTTAAGTATAGGCTGGATTTGCAGAATGCCTGGAAGGTGAAGAGCTCAGAAATCAGGAATAACATTGAGTATAATAAGTGCAAAAATTACATGGCTGTATCGAGCACACAGAAGAGATTAAGAACATAGAATTACAAATTCTAGCTGGCCTGGAAACACATTTTCTCTGTTGTTCTAAGGAAAATGAAAATGATCCAGGCAATATGTATGCCTATACTCTACATGCACTCTGTTGGATATATATGGAAAAATAAAGAACCTCTGGTTGTGATATGATGGTATAGGGCTTGACTCACTATGCAGATCAAGCAATTCCTTGTTGTTTCTCACACAGTGAATATTGAGCAAAATTTCACTGCCTCTCACTGTCATGCAAAAATCATTTCCTTTTGTACTGGAAGCAGTAAGAGACCTGCGGCCTATTAGAGTCTTCAGAATATTCAGTCTCCAGGCTAATAGTCTGTTCAGAGAATGAAGGTTACTTCAAACTTTGCTGTTTGATTTTCAGCATTTTTAGCATGAATATTTTTTCCCACAAAATCAACTTAAAGCCAGTGGTGTGGGGCAACTTTTTTTATTATTATAATAAAATAATAATAAAGAATCAGCTGAATTAAGAGGCTTGAGCAGACAAAGTTAACTGTAAATATCTACAGTTAACTTTGGGGATTGAAAATATGAATGAAAAATGAATCTGATGTGTTGACAAAGCAGCTGGTTAAACATATTCAGATAATTTCATAAATGCTACTTCGAAAGTGTACCTACTCTCCCATCAGATTACCGTCAAAGACCAGTGGTTTATCCATAATGTGCACATGCAAATTACAAGAAAAACACAGCTGGTCTTTCAGCTTGTCCAGTTAAAGTAATTTTTAATGGACAATGGACACGTCCCCAAAACAGAGAGAACTGGGTTTTTTCTGAGATTGACACAAGTGAAGCTGACTGCAGCCACAAGATGGCAGCAATATAAAGGATGGATGCACATGTTAATTGACAGGCGCGAAGATCTCTGACAGTGACAGCATTGTCTGAGATCAAAAGAAAGAGGTTGGTTTCCTATGGTACACATTAATATATATGTATTTTTAGACAGCATTGCTTGCCTTGCTTGTCCTGTCAGAATGCCACAGGAGTTATGGAAAATTTTGAAAATTCTTGTTATTAATTAAAATGGTAACTATTAAGCAAACTTCAGTTAAACACCACAACTTTTGATTTTCCTAAAATAAATCTCATATCTCAAATCCTATACATACTAATTGGGTGGCATACACACAGTTGTACAAGCTATTTGTATAGAGCACCACTTTGCTAACATTTGGAAGAAGACCCAAAATGTCACAATAAGAAGAAAGGGAAATTGGTTAGGATGTTCAGCAACAACCCAGGAACCACCAAGCCTGCCAGAAACTAGAAACTGCTGAAAAAGTAGTGTCACTGTCCACAAGAAGCCAGTTTTTCATAACTATGGACTGAATGGTTCAAAATTGCCACTTTCAAATCAATATTCAGCTGCCCAAATTGACAAGC
Organism: Haplochromis burtoni; assembly: GCF_018398535.1. Taxonomy (NCBI): domain Eukaryota; kingdom Metazoa; phylum Chordata; class Actinopteri; order Cichliformes; family Cichlidae; genus Haplochromis; species Haplochromis burtoni. The sequence continues at coordinate 261,557 of NW_024582932.1, forward strand.
CAAATTATTTCTGGGAGAAATGCTTTATGGTCAAACAAGAAAAAGATCAAACTATTTAGCCAAATTGACAAGAGGTATTTTTGGAGTACGAGTACCAGTTATTAAGCATGGTGGTGGTATCATGCTCTCGGGTTATTTTGCTAGTACATTGCACAAAGTCAATGAAATAATTAACACCACCTCAAATCAACAGCTTCAACTTAAAAACAACTGGTTGTTCCAAGACAACAAACATCAAAAGTGATTTTGAAACTGATAAAGTTACAAAGTAAAGAGTTGTCAGATATCCAACCAGAATTATGCTAGAAGGTTGTTGCTGTCTACCAGGAGCATTTGGTGTGGTGCAGCATTTGGTGTGGTGCAGCTCGATAAAAGTCATTTAAGGGGTAGTGGTCACATCACAATTTAGACTCAGTGCCATCTTATAAATGTATAGATATATTATACGATTTAAAATATATATGCATACGCTTATGTATAACATGAAATATGTCACACATATTCACAGATACAAAAGTTTTTAAATATCCTTCACTTGTGGCAAGTTTTTTTGATGTTTGCATGTCACTTGTTTGTGAACTTGTAGATGATGAAAACAACATGTGTTGTCTTAATCTGAATGAATAACAACATGCATTGAAGCATAAGTGTGTGCACTTGGGAAGCACTTAAACTTGTTTGTGAGCATATTATGAAAGGGAAACTATGTTATGACATCAACCTAAACCTGCCAATTTACCTTTTTCCCAGAGGGGTGAGAGGAAGACAAGGGGCAAACTGGGCAAGAAAAGACAAGCAAGTGTTTTCGACAAGACTGATGACATCTGGCCCTTAGGATAGAAAACAAGCGCTCACCAGGTGTTGCGTTGAAAACTAATTAATTTAGAATTTTTTTAATTGAAGGTTACCTTGTTTCTCTCAAAACAATTAGCATTGATGCCATTAATTAGTGAGATGGCAGTGAGACATTAGTTACTGTCACCTGCAATTATTAGTTTAATATTGAAGAGAAGAAAAAAAACTCTTCTAAGTTAACTTTAAGAAACATACACACATACTGAGTACAAAGGTATACAAAGTATAAAGGTTTCTATTCAAGGGTGTCATTGTTTTCACAATTTGAAATTAAACATTACATTTCAAAGTAGTTTATCTAATTTATGTTCAAGCTAATGCTGTACATATATATTTATATTCATTAGGTTTACAAGGATTAAAAATATCAGTATGAGTTCAAATAACATTGGCTGTATTCAGGCCACTCAAATCTCCATCATGACTTTCAGACTTCATTGTAACTCTAATTCTGCTGAATATCTTCTATTTGATTGTCATCTACCCACAATTTAATTGTAATTCAGTTATCTAGCTGTAAAACCTTTTAGGCAGAACTGGGAAATATAGTATTTTTCTTCTATGAGCACAGTCATCTTTAGAATTTCCCTCCTTGCAGCCTTTTAAAAAGTATCCACACGTCATCATCAATTCTTTGGTAAATGTCATATTTTGATATGGACACTTGGGCCTGTGACTATCTCCTAGTATGCAGCAGAAATCAGGGCAGTGGGAAAAGACTTGCCGCCAAAGATGACCTTAACCAAGTACCCCTATTGGTTCCATTGAATTTTGGCAAACAAAGCAATTGTTTGATTTCAGTCCTTTTGTGAGTTTGCACTTCACATCAGAAGATGTTTCTCATTATTACTGAATGTCACCGTTATACCTGAAGCCCAGTGATATTTTGCAAACATTTGGATTTACTCTTAAGATTGTCCCTGTAAGAGAAACTACTGTGACCTTATAGAGTCATGAGAAAAGAAAGTACATCTTCTTTCAGTTCTAAGGTTTTATGTATCTGGACATAACAAAAAATAAATAAACCATCTGTTCCTTACCAGGTTCAAAAATTATTTCAACACATCTTGAGGTACACAGCAATAAATAATCTAACATACATATTACATACAGTATATCATTTTTGTTTTTAACAAAAACTATCCCAGAATGAAGAAACAATGAGTCAGAAACTATCAAGATGACTCAAGAACCACCTTTAGCAACATAAACTTGAAGTAATGTTCTGCATATCTTTACCAATCCCTCACATCACTGAAGAGGAATTTCAACCCAATGATATTAACACTATTGCTTCAGATTATTGATATTTGTGGGCATTTTTTTCCCAGTGATAGCATTCTGGCCAGGGTGAGGTCTGTCACCTTGATTCTTTACTTTCTCAGGCATTATGTTCTAGATTTGCTGCTGTGCTTTGGATCACTGCTCTGTTCCATGATGTAGTTTAGGCCAAGCTTTAGCTCTCGGATAGATGATCTCACATTAGACTCTACAATACTTTGGTATCAATGTGCTCAGATTCTGTGGTGAAATGGGCCCAAAACATCACCCCTCTACCACTGTGCTTGATATGTGGTATGAGGCGTCTGTGCTGATGTGCTGGATTTGGTTTCTAACAAACATGCATTATGGTTAGACATTTCCATTTTCTTCTCTGCTTTTGAAAGGATATTATTCCAGAGGTATTGTGGTTTATTAGGGTGTTGCCATACTTGTTAAGGCTTTTTTCTAATTGTACTGTCATGAACTTCAATATTTAACATGCCAACTTGGGCCTATAGAGTCTGAGATGTGACTCTTAGGTGTTTTTGCAATTTCTTTAAACATTGCACAGTCTGACTGAACAAGTCCCTTAATTGGTTTTAATTAAAGACACAACATTGAATTTTAGGGCTTATCATCATTGAGGTTAAGAAATTAAGTTTCAATCTATAATAAGAACACACAGCCAGTGTCAATATTTGTGTGTCTGTGGCCATGCCACGTTAAAAAAAAAAAAAAAAAAAAAAAAAAACTAATAATAAAATAATTTATAATATATATATATATATATATATATATATATATATATATATATATATTTGTGTGTGTATATATATATATATATATATGTATTTATATATATGTATATATATATATATATATATATATATATATATATATATATATATATATATATATATATATATATATATATATATATATATATATACGTGTGTGTGTATATGTGTATATATATATACGTGTGTATGTATATATATAATATTGCGCTGTATACAGTTTTTTAGTTACTACTACTACTACTACTACTACTACTACTACTAATAATAATAATAATAATATGCTGCTGCTGCAGCAGCAAAATATACACCATAACTGGAATTAGTATGGTTTTCAGTAATTCCACAATACTACCAGCAGATGACAGTATTGTCCATGGTATGGTGATCCAATGGAGGTACAAAGAAATCACTGATTTGTGATTGTGTGTATGTGTAATTTGTTAGGAAAAGTATTTCACTTTTTTTCTTTTATTTTCATTGATTTAAATCTTGCACTACATACTGTATTGCTGTCCCAGATGTGTTCTGTATAAGAACAAAATTAGGTTTCAGCTTTTATAATTTCTTATTTATTTCCCTCTTTCCATGTTCTACCCCATAATTTAGCTGACTTGTATTCTAAGTTCCCTGTTATGGTAATACTGACCTTCCAAGACTAACTCTAACACTTTAGTGTAGGCCCTTCACTCTTGCAACACTAAAATGCTCTCCTGAATATAAAGATCATTTAGCAATAATAAAGAACATCACTGGACTGCACAGAGATCTGACCTGATCCCCATTAAACAAGAACACAGGTAATAATCATCTGCTGCACTGCTACAAACTTATAAATACTACATAAGTGTACCAAAGGAAGCAGATCGTTTTTGGATTGTTATCGAAATGTAGCTTAAATATTTATTATTTGTCAATGTTTTGCTAACCTACCCTGCAACAACCCTCATAATACCAAAGAGAATAAGCCTAGGTGTATAAAAAGTTCCGATCCAGTTGATTGATAATATGTCTTTTGACACTAAAAAAACATATACGAAGTTAACTTCTGACTTTCATTCATTTCATCAAGTTCAAAAAGTAAGATCAATCATAGACTTTGGCCTTGACGGCACCAGCTCTCCAGTGGACATCATAAGGGTATCATGATGCAACACTCCTGGAAACAAGTATCTGCTAAGAGGATAGGTGTGTGAGCTGAGTGTATTCTGAAGGGAATTTCTCAGTTTGTTATTGTGCTTGTTATTGGGATGAGCCACAGGTGTAGGTCATGGTCAGGCCTTAGGCACCTGCACTTCAGCACCTGTGTTCGAACTTAATCAATACCCAAAGGTAAACAACCGTGACTGAAACACCAATTTAACTTTGCATAAACAAAATTAACAATATCTTTTGGTAATTCAAAAGGGCCCAAGAGGCACACCAGCTGCTACTGAACATCCCTTTGGCTGAAAGGCAACAATAACAAAATTAATTATTGCAAGGCTCAATACACTGCTAAATCAGTTATGCTAAATTGTTTATTTTGCTTCCTTGTCAAAAGTGTAACTTTAATCCCCTAATCCAAATGCAATACCTTCTTAAAGTGCCACACAGGGAAATAACTGAAAATACAAGGTAAACATGCCAAAAGCATTTAGCACAAATTCAAATCAAGAATGATTATGTGTAAATCCCCATGCAATATATAATGTTGTTTTTTGTTTGTTTCTTTTGTTTTTATTTCACATTCAAACTTTCTGTTCAAAGCAGACGGAACAAAGAAAGAAAGAAATTGACCGATTAAAAAAACAACAACATATTAGCCCAGATTTCTAGATTACTAGATGTAGGATTCCACATCACTATGTTCATCCAGCTGAGGTTTTGTTAGTAAAAAAGACTTTCAAATCATCTTCCCCAACTGTTCATAACAGTTTACAAAAAAAAAATAGTTACTATCGAAAACTACTGCACTAGTTGTTTTCTGAAAAAAATGACTTACTTGGTATGCCATGTTACAATATTAAGTGTAATGAAAAAGGCAGATATTTGGGTCACATTACCAGGAATAATGTACACGGTTATGACAGTGTTCAGCAGTAATACTACCATTTGTATGCTGGAACACAAATTTCCTATGTGATCTAAAATATTCAACATTAAAACTTTGCAGCATTTTGAAGCCCTGCAAAAATGAAGTGCCTTGTTTGTATAAGTTCCCAAGATGAACAACTGCAAACCATATACTATATTTAATTATGGTCCCCACTTTTCATACCTTTACATTTTGAGGAACTGTATGTACACTGATGTATAAATTAACTAACTCTAAAAATGTAATCTTATTGAGCTACAGTTACACAAGATATGGTATTACTTGTGTTTTCACAAGTCTGTGTTTAATTCACTTGTAAACTTCTGTTTATTATTATTGTTTTAGCACTGCGGTTATTGGAACACTGTTAATACAGTGGAATAAGTAAATCGGGTATAATTGAAGATATTCACAAATACATGTATGGATAAAATACTCTTGTAATTGGTTTTTGAAGACATATATTCTCATTATTTTCATTACAGCAAACAGAGTGTGTACAATCATATGTATAAAATAAAATAAAATAAACTGAATGAAAGAAAGGGAATCTGAACACTTTCAAGTTAAACATACGGTAGCATTCATCATCTCTACATTTTGAAATCAAGGCCTGCTGGCCATAACTCTGTGTGAAAATAGCCAAATAGTACATTTTACTCATAAATCAAATCCCACTAAACATCATATCTATATTGGGTCCATCAATTCTGGTCATGGATTAATGTCCAAAGCAGGTCCAGATCTTGGACGTCCAAACTTGGACGTCAATATGATGTTCAACGTTTGAGCTTTGGACTGGGTAATATTTCTGGACATTATGTGTCTATGACAGGTGCAGGAAATGTACATTATTTATACATTTTTTTAAATCATTTTTTAATTACAAATGTGTTTTATTACAAAGAGCTTATGATTGTAAGAGGAAGTGAACATGGTTGTGATTGGTAGAGAAGTTGCAATGACAAGTAGGAGAAGTTTGTGAAAGTGTATATTTATGAACTGGACTATCTGCTCGACAGTCTTTGTCAACGCGCACATTTTCCAAACTGTGAGAAGCTGGGGACATGTCCACCGAGCAGCTGCTCACTTTTGTTTTAGCTTCAAGAGCCTGCAGCATCTTGGAGATGTGCACTGATCACTCTGCATTTCTCTGTACATAAATGTTATGATCTAGACCCATTTCAGAAGGTGGCATACTGTTCCAGATCATTTTCCAATAACTTCATTTGATTGTCTCAGCCACAAATGAGAGCTTTAGACGGATACAAAAGTGTAAACAAAGCAACAAAAAGATTAACTGGTAGTCTATAGAAAACATGTCCTTTACCCTCTGAAAATATGTGACTACTGACACTATCCGGTCTTTAAGTGATGACGTGACGAATCCTACTTCCGGGTCTAAAGTAGTCTGTTTAATATGGCTTTTGTGTTGTTAACATGTTTAATGTTTTGTATTTTCTTCTATTTGATCTCAAAAAGCTCCTAAAACAGTCAGTGATCACTGCTGACCTCCCTCGGCTTTTATTACCGCTAATCATTTATTTAAGCTCAGTTTTTAAAACCTTAGGATGTAACTACAGCCCAGCCCATGCAGCAGTATATGAATGACTAACCTCGTATTGTGGATGGATTATCTCAGTTGTTCTCCTGGCTGAAGTTTGGTCCTTTTACAGCATCCTGCCATGCGATTACATTTGTTCCTGACCACCGAGAACACTCACGTTAACTTTTATCGAGTGGAAAAAAAGTTAGCTTGTTTATATTATGCTAACATAGCTGTGTCGCTAGCGGTCACGTAGCACATCATTTTATAGTGCTTTGGGTGCCTTGAAAAGCGCTATATAAATCCAATCCATTATTATTATTATTATTAGTTCACTTTTATAATATGCTAACATAGCTGTGTCGCTAGCGATCACGTAGCACATCATTATATACCAGCTAGCCCAACTTCAGTAACCCTACAAACGTCACTGCTGTTCTGACTTCATTTATGTTGGATGTGATAGAAGAGCCGTACGTTTGAATTTGTTTCTGTGGAATACGCCAGGCACAAACACACGCACACACAGGTATGTACTGCCAACTTCCACATTTATTCAGTATTTTCGTTATGACAGCTGACTCAGTCTCACAGTCTGACAGCTCACGAGCCCAGCTGATCTCCCCCTGGCCGCTCCTCCTCGTCTCACTATAAACACAGCGGAGGGAGACCATCATCAGTCCATAAACAACATCAGCTGTTCTTACCGGCCTCGCAGCGCCGCCCTGTTGAGCCTTCCGCTCCACTCCTCCCCTGCAGCTGCGCCCGGGGCCACGCCTCCGCCACACACCCCCACCGCCCGTTCGAGGCCGGGGAGCCGTCAGGCCGAGCCAACTCCCCCCCCCGCGAGCGAGAGAGGAAATCGGCCACTGCCATCTGCGCCCCCGGCCTATGGATCACCTTGAACTTAAAGGGCTGCAACGCCAGATACCACCGGGTGATCCGGGCGTTGGCATCCTTCATGCGGTGGAGCCACTGCAGCGGGGCGTGGTCCGAACAGAGGGTGAATGAGCGTCCCAGGAGGTAATAGCGCAGGGAGCCGACCGCCCACCGGATGGCCAGGCACTCCTTCTCCACGGTGCTGTACCGGCGCTCGCGCTCTGCCAGCTTCCGGCTGATGTATAGGACAGGGCGGTCGGCCCCCCTCACCTGCTGGGACAAAACGGCTCCCAGCCCTCTGTCCGAGGCGTCAGTCTGCAGAACAAAAGGGAGGGAAAAGTTAGGAGTGTGAAGCAGCGGCTCCCCACAGAGAGCCTTTTTCACCTGCACAAACGCCGCCTGGCACGGCCCCGTCCACTGGACCAGATCCGGGGCACCCTTTCGAGTGAGATCGGTCAGGGGGCTGGTTAGCTGCGCAAACCCCGGCACAAAGCGACGATAGTAACCCGCCAACCCCAAGAACCGTCTCACCTCCTTTTTCGTCCTGGGGCGCGGGCAGGATGCGATAGCCGCCGTCTTCTCCACCTGTGGACGCACCTGCCCGCCCCCCAGGTGGTACCCCAGATACTGCACCTCCCTCCGTCCAACCGCGCACTTCTTCGGATTGGCCGTGAGCCCCGCCCCCCTCAGGGACTCCAGGACCGCGGCCACCCGCAGCACATGCTCCGCCCAGGTGTCGCTGTGGATGATCACGTCATCCAGGTAGGCGGCAGCATACGCTGCGTGCGGACGCAGTACCCGGTCCATGAGACGCTGGAAAGTGGCCGGGGCCCCGAACAGGCCAAACGGAAGCGTCACGAACTGGTACAAACCGTACGGAGTGGAGAAGGCCGTTTTCTCCCTGGCCTCGGCAGACAAGGGAATCTGCCAATAGCCCTTGGTTAAGTCCAGTGTCGTGAAAAAGCGGGCCGTGCCTAACCGGTCCAGGAGCTCGTCGACCCGAGGCATGGGGTAGGCATCAAAGCGTGACACTTCGTTCACCCTGCGATAGTCGACACAGAACCGTATAGACCCATCCTTCTTCGCCACCAGAACGATGGGGCTACACCAGGCGCTGTGCGACTCTTCTATTACTCCCATCCTCAGCATTTCCGCCAATTCCCTCTGCACGATTTTTCGCTTATGCTCCGGGAGCCTGTAGGGCCGTGAACGCACCGTCACGCCGGGCTGCGTCACGAAATGGTGCTCGATGAGGGACGTCCGGCCGGGCAGGGGGGAGAACACGTCCGCAAAACGCTGTTGCAACGCGACAACATCCGCTCTCTGGGCCTGTGTGAGATGGTCATCACAAGGGAGGGAGGTGGGAATGATAGAATTTGGCACCTCAGGCCCCAACTCATCTCTCTCCTTCACCAAGCTCACCAGAGAAGCGGTTTCAACCTCTCGCCACAGTTTGAGGAGATTGAGGTGATAAATCTGCGTGGCTCCTCCCCTGTCCGACCGAGCGACCTCATAGTCCACGTCCCCGACTCGCCGTGTGACCACAAAGGGTCCTTGCCACTTGGCGAGCAACTTCGAGCTGGAAGTAGGGAGTAACACAAGCACTTTATCTCCCGGTGAAAATTGCCTGAGCCTAGCCCCTCTGTCATACAGGCGTTGCTGACGCTGCTGAGCCTGGAGCAAATTCTCCCGTGACAACCTCCCCAAAGTGTGGAGTTTTGCTCTCAGGTCCAACACGTACTGAATCTCATTTTTGGCGGGGCTCGGACCGTCCTCCCAGCTTTCTTTAATCAGGTCGAGCACCCCACGTGGCCTCCTGCCGAACAGCAGTTCAAAGGGAGAAAATCCCGTGGAGGCCTGGGGCACCTCCCGCACTGCGAATAACAGAGGGTCTAGCCAGTGATCCCAATTGCGTTCATCCTCGTTAATGAACTTCCGAATCATGGACTTTAAAGTCTTATTCAGCCGCTCCACCAGCCCGTCAGTCTGAGGGTGGTAGACGCTGGTCCGAATAGATTTAATGCCCAGTAATTCGTACAGTTCCCGCAGTGTACGAGACATAAACGACGTGCCCTGGTCAGTCAGTATCTCTTTCGGGATTCCGACTCGGGAGATGACCTGAAACAGTGCCTGCGCCACACTCTTTGCAGAGATGGTGCGCAGCGGAACTGCTTCCGGGTACCGCGTTGCGTAATCCACCAGGACTAACACAAAGCGGTAGCCGCGTGCACTCCGGTGAAACGGCCCGATGAGGTCCATGCCGATGCGCTCAAACGGGACCTCAATGAGGGGGAGAGGGCGCAGCGGCGCCTTCGGTATGGCCGGCTGGTTAACAAGTTGGCAGTCCGGGCAGGACGCGCACCAGCGGCGCACATCCGCTCGGATGCCCGGCCAATAAAATCGGGCCGTTATTCGCTCCAGAGTTTTCTCATAGCCCATATGCCCTGCCATGGGGTTATAGTGGGCCGCCTGGAAAAGCGTTTCCCGGCGGCCCTGCGGCACCAACAACTGGGTGTGTGTTTCCTCTGTCTGAGTGTCACGACTCACTCGATATAATCGGTCGTTTAATAAGACGAAACGCGGGTAGGTCTGCGCGGCCTCAGGGCGCACCACGTGACCATCAATAGCCATCACTTGGTCAAAGGCTGAGCGTAGGGTGCCGTCACGAGACTGCTCCAGTGGGAAATCACCCATGGGGGACACTTCCGGGGCCGGCGGGACGTCCCGTGAGGGACCCGCCGGCTCCTCCCCCCCGGAGTCAGTGTCGGACGACCCCGCGTCACCGCTGAACGCCGCGCACACGCTACACCCCGCTTCCGGTCGTGATCGCACCCCCGCGTACTGCCCCAGTAGCTGATGAAACCCCGGCCAATTGGTACCCAGAATCAGGGGGTGCGACAGGCGCGGGCTAACCGCCGCCGTTACTCTATGCGTTTTGCCCTTATACTTTAATAACAGCGGCACTATGGGATACCTGTGAATGTCACCATGCACACACCTCACCTCCACCCATTCTGCCTCCAGCAATGCCCCGGGGCGAACCACGCTTTGGTGTACGAGGGTCTGCGTGCAGCCCGTGTCCACCAACGCCTGGCGTATACCCCCTCGAGTCCTTACCGGAATACTGTATGTCCCTCCTGGACCGGGGGAGGGTGCTGGGGCGCCAGCAACACGAAACACCTGCCCCACTTCCATAAGCGGACAATCCCTCCTCAGGTGCCCCGGCTGCCCGCACTTCCAACACTCCGGCCCCGGCGTCTGTGCTGCTCTCCGTGGCTCGGGGGCGGCTCCACTTGGCTCGGTTCCCCTGGACGGCACCAACGCCGCGAAAGGGTTAGTGGGGCTCAGCGCCGGCAGCCGTTCTGCCTGCCCTGGTGTCGGCACACGGCGCCTCGGGGCCGGCACTGGGGCCTGTTTGTTCGGCCTCCGCCCGGCGTCCCCGGGTTCCCCTGCTCCAGCGGCAAGGTGGTCCTCCGCCAGCGTCACCGCTACCTCCAAGCTTGCGGGCCGGTGGCACCGGACCCATCTCGCCGTCTCCGCTGGCAATCCCTCCGTGAACTGCTCCAGCACCACCTTGTCCACCAGCTTCGTCTCCCCCTCCGATGTCCCCGGTTGCAGCCAGCGTACCGCCGCGTCGCGCAGCTGCCGGGCCCAGGCGAATGGTCGGTCCGTTGTAGCCAGCCGACAGGCCCGGAACCGCCGGCGGTGGTCTTCGGCGGTGAGCCCCAGCCTGTCCACCACCGCCCGGCTCACGTCCGCGAAGCTGCTCCTCGACGCCGGAGGCAGACTCAGGGCCGCTGTTTGTGCCTCCCCGGACAGCAGGGGAAGCAGCCGCGGAGCCCACTCCTCCCGCGGCCATTGGCAAGCCTCCGCCGTGGCACGGAAGGTCTCCAAGAAAACCTGTGGGTCGTCCCCGTCCCCCATCCGGGGCACCGCCACCGACAGTGGCGAGGGCTTCGGCGTGGCAGCGGCCCCGACCAGCCGCTCCAGAACCTGCGTCTGCCGGTCCGTCTGCTCCCGCAGCGCGGCCAGGTGGGCACGCTGGTCGGCCGCCTGGTCCCGGCTCATCGTCGCCATCTCCGCCAGCATCTGCGCCAAGAATTGCAGAGGCTGGGCGGGTGGCGCGGCCTGTGGGTCGGACATTCCCCCACCGGCACTCTCCTGGGTTTCGGCACCACTTGTGGAATACGCCAGGCACAAACACACGCACACACAGGTATGTACTGCCAACTTCCACATTTATTCAGTATTTTCGTTATGACAGCTGACTCAGTCTCACAGTCTGACAGCTCACGAGCCCAGCTGATCTCTCTCTGGCCGCTCCTCCTCGTCTCACTATAAACACAGCGGAGGGAGACCATCATCAGTCCATAAACAACATCAGCTGTTCTTACCGGCCTCGCAGCGCCGCCCTGTTGAGCCTTCCGCTCCACTCCTCCCCTGCAGCTGCGCCCGGGGCCACGCCTCCGCCACAGTTTCCAAAATCCGTCAGTCAGTATTTAGATGGAAGCTAGCGAGCTAACTTTCCTGCTAATTTCTAACTCCGTTAAATGTCATAAATTCCATTTTCATGGATGCCTGGATGTTAAACTCAATTGTTACACCTGGTAGAGCAGAACGCTGATCATTTTATTAAGATGAAAGACTTTAGACAGTTTTTCAGCTCTCAGTACACCACTAGTGATCAGTTTGATATATGGACCTGCCGGAGTTTAGAGCCCAGACACGGCTAGTGACGTCAGACTTAAAGACCGGATAACAACAGTATAAAAACAACATTTAAACAGGCTTTAGGCTTTAGGCTAAGTTTTGTTAAGTTTGGCATTGAGAAGATGTCCACAACAACCACAGTTTGACTATAAATAGCCTGTACATGGAGGTCCTACAGACATCTACACTAGATGTTCTGTAGACGTTGAGAAAAAAATATCACCTGGCATTACAAAACAACCCCTCCAGTGGACCAAAACTGGACGTCCAAAAGTGACATATTAAAAAGGTTACTCTGACATCACTTTGCATAGTGGGATTAAATTAAAATTTTAAGTATTTATGGATTTTTTTTCAAAATGCACAAGTTTTATCTAATATTTTATGTTAAATCCTCAAATTGTGTATAATTATGCATTGATATGCACTGGACTTTATGTTTGTTGGTCTGAAGTTATAATTTGTTTCATTTGTTTAATATAAATTTGGAAATCTAAAAAACCTAAAATTGTAACAAATCATTATCAACACATAATATCATGGCGAGGCCCAATGAAAGTTTTCCTGTCTCTGATTGGTTGGTAAAAACTAACGTACCCTGTCATGGTCTAAGATAAAATTCTGCTCTAACCCAGACAAGAGTAGCTTTTTCCCACCATAATGCATAAATAGAAGATGTTGTCATTGATAACAGGGCTAGTGTTCATTGGATTTTTTGCATTTCAAACTGTAGAGGAGAAAGCTTCTCTGTGTCAGATACTGGGGAGTCCAGAGTTTCCTATGCTGTCAAAAGAAGGAGATGTTATGATCGGTGGAGCCTTTTCCATCCACAGCAAAATAACATCGCCTTCACTTGTCTTTACAGAGAAACCCAAACGCCTCAGGTGTTCCAGGTAATTTTATGCTATTAACAAAAATACTGAGTTTTGTGACAGTAAACACAAGTTTATATTTGCTTGTCATTTCTCAGTGTCAACCTTAGGGAGTTTCGATTTGCACAGACGATGATATTTGCTATTGAGGAAATAAACAAAAACAGTTCTCTTCTTCGCAATGTTTCTATTGGATATCGTATTTATGACAACTGTGGCTCAACACTGTCCTCAATGCGTGCAGTTATGGCCCTGATTAATGGTGATGAATGGATGCTGGGAAAGAGCTGCTCTGGCCAATCAGCTGTGCATGCTATTATTGGGGAGTCTGAATCCTCTTCAACCATTGTTCTGTCACAAACTACTGGACCATTTAAAATACCAGTGGTAAGAGGGATGTTGATGGATATTCCATGTATGCATATGAAATGTAAACTTTCCTTATTCTGTCTCTCTTTCTTGCATCTTTCTATTGTGTGTACTCAGATAAGTCATTCAGCTACTTGTGAGTGTTTGAGTAGCAGGACAGAATATCCTTCTTTTTTTCGAACCATTGCCAGTGACTTTTATCAAAGTCGAGCCCTCGCTCAACTGGTCAAGCACTTTGGCTGGACCTGGGTTGGAGCAGTCAATAGTGATAGTGACTATGGTAACAATGGCATGGCTATCTTCCTAGCTGCGGCCCAAGAAGAAGGAGTATGTGTGGAATACAGAGAGAGGTTTCACAGGGCAGAACCAGAAAAACTTCTAAAAGTGGTTGATGTGATCCGTAAGAGCACTGCCCGGGTTATTGTTGGTTTCCTGGCCCATGTAGAGATGAACAACCTTCTGGAGCAATTGAGTCTGCACAACATCACTGGCAGACAATTCATTGGAGTGGAGGCCTGGATTACTGCTGACAGCCTTGTGACTCCTACCAGCTTTGCTGTATTGGGAGGCTCACTGGGCTTTGCAGTGCAAAAGGCTAATATCAGTGGCATGGAAGATTTTTTAGTCAAAGGCTTTTGGGAGACAGAATTTCAGTGTAAGGAGGCAAACCAGGACAGTATGATAAATACTACATTTTGCAAAGAAAATCAGGATCTAATGGAGCTGATAGATTATGATGATGATGTGGCAGAGCTGAGATACTCCAGTAACATTTACAAAGCAGTCTATGCTGTAGCCTATTCTCTGCATAACATCCTGAAGTGCTCAAACATTCAAGGGTGTGACAAGAAAGTTCATGTTACTCATAGGCAGGTAAACTAAACTAATGACTAAACTTTTCTTTGTTTTGCACATCAAAATAGTGATATTAATATAATGGCAATATATGACACAGTTTAGTTTTCTGGTCTTCAGGTAGTGGAGTCCCTAAAGCAAGTGAACTTTACTATTAAGAATGGGGATCGAGTGTGGTTTGACAGCACTGGAGCAACTGCTGCCAGGTACGAGGTGGTAAACTGGCAGCATGGACCAGATGGATCTGTTCAGTTTATACCAGTTGGCTATTATGATGCTTCTCTACCTCCTGGTCAGAGGTTTGTTCTTAAAACGGAAGCCATTGTGTGGCCTGGAGGAAGCAAAGAGGTAAATATTTTAACTGATAAAACAACAGTTAAAAATGCGTCTCTTCAAAAACTTTCACATATTCCTCTTTATTGGATCTGAAGTTGCCTGTCTCAGTGTGCAGTGTCAGCTGCCATCCAGGAACACATAAAGTTCTTCAAAAAGGAAAGCCAGTCTGCTGCTATGACTGTATGCCATGTGCAGAAGGAGAAATCAGCAACACCACAGGTATCACAGTCCTGAATTACAGCAACGTGCATACACTGTTTGCTTTCTACAGTTTATGTGTCATGTTTAAGTCTTCTGTGGTACAGTTACTGATTTACAGTTACACTGATTTAATACCAATAACGGCAACACTATTTTCATTACAGATTCTAATGACTGCAAAAAGTGTCCTGGAGAATATTGGTCCAATCAAAACAGAGATGCATGTATATTAAAAAATGTTGAGTTTCTTTCCTTCACAGAATTTATGGGAAAAATTATTGTGTTTTTTACTTTCTTTGGTGTTCTCCTTAATTTGATAGTGGCTGCTCTATTCTTAATCAAGAAGGACACTCCACTGATAAAGGCCAACAATTCTGAGCTCAGCTTCCTGCTGCTCATCTCCTTGACTCTGTGTTTCTTGTGTTCTCTAACTTTCATTGGTCAGCCCTCCGAGTGGTCCTGCATGCTTCGACACACAGCATTTGGCATAACTTTTGTGCTCTGTATCTCTTGTATTCTGGGGAAAACAATAGTAGTACTGATGGCATTTAAAGCTACACTTCCAGGGAGTAATGTCATGAGATGGTTTGGACCGATACAGCAGAGACTGAGTGTTCTAGCATTCACTCTCATACAAGTATTGATTTGCATTCTTTGGCTAACAATAAACCCACCATTCCCCTACAAAAATATGAACCACTACAAAGAGAAAATTATACTTGAATGTGCCCTGGGATCACCTGTAGGTTTCTGGGCTGTGTTAGGATACATAGGGCTGCTGGCTATGTTATGTTTTGTACTTGCTTTTTTAGCTCGAAAGCTGCCTGATAATTTCAATGAAGCTAAATTTATCACTTTCAGCATGTTGATATTCTGTGCAGTGTGGTTAACCTTTATACCAGCTTATGTCAGCTCCCCTGGAAAATTCACAGTTGCTGTGGAAATATTTGCTATTCTGGCATCAAGTTATGGGCTACTCTTTTGTATTTTTGCACCAAAATGCTATATTATTGTAATTAAACCTGAACTGAACACAAAGAAACATTTGATGGGAAAAATACAATCAAAATAAATCAAGGCACCAGTTTTATTTCAAATGCATTTAGTCGTATACTTTTTGATTTCACTACTTACCCTTACGTTTTGGTGTGACATTCATTTTCACATGTATTGTATTTGTATTTTCTAGTTTTTCAAAAATCTTCAAAAAATTGTACAAAGTGAATGTACGATGTTTTCTGTAGAATGTAGAGTTTTCTTTTTTGTATTGATTTTGATAATTTTATAGTGTACTAATTCTAACACTGTCAGTAATATTAACAATAACAATCAACAATAAAAATGTGTAATAAAAATTTGATACACTTTTTTTGGTTCATTATTAAATTGACACATAAACACATAAACCTGAACCTGATCCTGCAAATTGTTGGATTATTGCAGGGTCTTTTTACCTTATAATATAAAGCACCTTGAAGCAACTGTTATTGTGAATTGCTGTTATATAAATAAAATTAAATTGAATCAGTTCTGAACTGAGTTCTGTGTTTAATATGTTAAAAGTAATTTTTTCAAATATTGCAGTATGCACTTGTGAACCAGGCCTCTTTCTCAGGCATGACCTGTTCACACTCAACCTTTTAAAAACAATCACTCCTCATCACTGATCAAGTTTGTTGGACATTGTACAGCCTCACTGACAGAAAAGTGCAAGGTATATCAGACAACAGTTTACGGACCATATTCAGTGTTAGTATTTATCATGCAAGCCCAATTCTGAAAATATTGGGATATTGTACAAAATCTGTTTAAAATTTGTTTACGCTATTGTGGATAAAGTATGGGTTTCTACGATACCATCACACACACATGTCCACACAGAGAGAAAAGAGAGAGAAAAAATGTCAGCCATAGACATCGCCACTATGATACCATGATGTCACCCATTAGTTTTGGACTGCATTTTAAAACCTCAAGATCAATGTGACTTCTGTGTCAATGCTATAATAATACTAACATTTCACTCACCACTGCTGTCAGGACACCTGTCAGTCACAGTGGCTATGCAACTAACTACAGTATCTATGTGAACGAGTTACAATAAAGTCCAAAGATGTCAACAATACATTTTGTACTCACTTATAAACATGATGGGCAGCACGGTGGCACGGTGGTTAGCACTGTTGCCGCACAGCAAGAAGGTCCTGAGTTCAATTCCGGGGTCTTTCTGTGTGGAGTTTGCATGTTCTCCCCGTGTTTGAGTGGGTTCCCTCCGGGTACTCCGGCTTCCTCCCACCGTCCAAAGACATGCAGCTTGTGGGGATAGGTTAATTGGAAAATCCAAATTGTCACTAGGTGTGAATGTGCGAATGAATGTGAGTGCGAATGGTTGTCTGACCCTGTGTGTTGGCCCTGCGACAGACTGGCGACCTGTCCAGGGTGTACCCTGCCTCTCGCCCTATGACAGCTGGGATAGGCTCCAGCGACCCTGAAAAGGATAAGCGGAAGTGAATGGATGGATTATAAACATGATTTCAGTTGTAAAGCTCCTTGTGATTGCTTTTTTCTCTAGCTGATTGCCACAGTCACCCACATTTTGAATCAAACGCACCAACCTGTTAGTAGTCATTTACCATGTACTCTCAGACATACAGCGAAACCTGAAAAAGTGTGATGCAGGCCAAAAATGTAGAATATTTGCCCTCAAAGTAAAGGTTGTGCTTCATAACTATAATCAACATGTTTCAAGAGGTAAAACTTTGAAGGTAAATGTTCTCTGTTTCTGGTTTATGGGGCACCGTTTGTAAACTGAAGCATGCTTAAATTAACTACCAGCATGTCCAGCGATTTAGCTGGACATATGCTGCGGTGATTGGGAAGTGGACACTGCAGTTGCTTAGTGTGACTACTGCTGAACCTTTGGATGGCCAACAAAATGGCTCTTTCGATGTTTTCAGCTAAATCGCTGGACATGTTGGTAGGCAAGAAGTGAAGCAGCCCATGGCGGTTACATGTGACTGTCAGGCAAGAGCAGACAAACAACCTGACCACTACCGGCACACTTTAGCGCCGGAGGTTTTTGTAAAGCTTTTATTTTGGTTTTCTGTTGACCTGTACAATAAATTTGCATGTTAGCTAAATATTTAGTTTCCCGTAACATTTAGATTTAACATTTAAATTTAAATACAATATTTAGATTTAGTATTTAACATGTAGAATTAACATTTAAAATTGTGTTTTAAATATAAAAAGTTACAAATGTTTTAGTAAATGTTGTAAAAAGTGACTCGAAAAAACGTTTTTGTAAGGTTTTAAGCTATATGTGGAAAAATTTTGCCGTTAATTTCAGCATGTTTCAGTTTACAAACGACGCCCCATACTGGTTTGCTTCACCCTTTTCCCAGTGTAACTAGAGCTTGGCAAGTCACTTGCTTATCTTTATCGTTCATACTAACTTTCAAATGTGGGAACTAGCCAGCCGTAGCTACGTATGCTGCAGTGCCATAACGGTTTGTGACCAGTTTCATGACTGCTAGCAATCTCCAGTAACTACTCATGAATTTCAGATTTCACTAGCAACTTTTGGTTGCCAGTGGGTTACTAATCAGTCTATATAAGTGTGTGAGTGTGTGAGTGTGTTTACAAAACAAATATTTACATATATGTCTTGTTTAGAGTCTTTATTTAGTTACCACAAAGGTTATGGAATGTTGCCACCTAAAATATCTTAAATAGAAGTTTGACAGCTGTTTAAGTATTAAGTATTTATTTTAAATTGTGTTGATTTTATCACACTGCCAAATGGTTCCTGTTTTGAACCATCAATTAATAAAGAAAACTGTGCAGCTGAATTAGAATATCTAGCTCTGTGTGTGTTGAGTTGTATGGTCCCACGTGGAGTCTTGTGTCATTCAAAAATGTAATGTTTTTAAATTATTAAATTGTTTCAATTACCACTATTATAACAATTTACATAATTTACAAAACAATTTACACTATTATTATATCAAATGTTTCCAAAGAAGACAGCTTAAAATATATGCATTTTCTGGTAAGGGTGACTCAAAAAAAAAAGCTGTCTCCCATAAAAATCGCAAAACAGTGTGACAATGTATGTCATACTGTGATATGATAGGAGGACCTCAGGCTTCATCAATTATAGCTCTATAAAGCTCTGCCCATTAAAGAATACACATGCTTGGTCAGTAATATCAAAACAGAGTACAGAGCTGTACATGCATGAGTGTGGTTGTCTGTAAAAGATGTATGACTGCACATTCAGAGTGTTATTTTGGGGTTTATTTATGGGAGTCTGCAGAGCAGAGGAAAATACTGTTCTCTGTGAAATGCTAGGAAGTCCAGAGGTTCCTCTTTTGACTAAGAAAGGGGATATTACTATTGGAGGAGCTTTTTCTATCCATAGCCAAATCTCAAAGCCTTCGTTCTCCCTGACTCATACTCCAGAAACTCTCACATGCTCCAGGTTTGTCTTTTTTCCCTTTGCAGGGTTCATGACTTGAAGAGCTTTACATTACACTTTTTAAAACACTTTTTTTTACTCTTTTCAGGATAAATTTGAGAGAATTTCGTTTTGCCCAAACAATGATTTTTGCAGTAGAAGAGATCAACAATAGCAGCACTTTACTGCCTAATATTTCAGTTGGTTATAAGATATTTGACAGCTGTGGTTCAACACTGCCTTCAACACGTGCAGTGATGGGTTTACTAAATGGACAGGAAAGGACAGCAGAGAAAACCTGCAGCAGTCATTCATCTGTTCATGTCATCATTGGAGCTTCTGAGTCTTCCTCAACCATTGTGATGCTACAAATTTGTGGGACCTTCCAAATACCAGTAGTAAGTATTTATAATATTTGTGTCAATTTTTTATAATGTGACTCTCTCCAAAAATTGAAGTTTAGTAACTTTTTTGGTCACTTACAGGTTTATGTGAATCTTAGATTTAAGGCTTCCAAGCTTTACATTAAATTTAGTTACAAGCCAGAAACAACATTTTGTTTTGTCTCTGAAGACCCAACTGTAAATCTCTTCCCACTTACTTGTCAATTTGTTTTTGTTTTTCTCTTTTACTTCATTTCAGATCAGCCATTTTGCCACATGTGCTTGTCTGAGTAACAGAAAGGATTACCCTTCATTCTTCAGAACCATCCCCAGTGATTACTATCAGAGCAGGGCCCTGGCAAAACTGGTAAAATATTTTGGATGGACATGGGTTGGGGCAGTCAGAAGTGACAATGATTATGGCAACAATGGGATGGCAACTTTTATCACAGCAGCAAGTCAGGAAGGGGTTTGTGTTGAATATTCAGAGGCCATTTCAAGGACTGACTCTAGTGAGGAGGTTGCAAGGGTGATTGAAGTGATTCGTAGTGGCAGTGCAAGAGTTTTGATTGCCTTTCTTGCACAGGGTGAGATGGACATTTTGCTGGAGGAAGCTCTGAAGCAGAACTTGACTGGGCTGCAGTGGGTGGGCAGTGAATCGTGGATAACAGCAAGTCATTTGACTACTAAGAGGTACTCTGGCATACTGACAGGGTCTCTGGGCTTCACCATCAAAAAGGCAAAGATTGCAGGCCTGCGAGAATTTCTTTTACAGGTTAACCCAAGTCAGGATCCTCAGAATAGTGTGCTAAGAGAGTTCTGGGAAACGGTTTTTGGCTGCAGTTTTCAATCCAGGCTGCCTGGTCAGATTCAGTGCTCTGGCTCTGAGAAGTTAGAGGACATAAACAATCCTTTTACGGATGTATCACAACTAAGGATATCTAACAATGTGTACAAGGCTGTGTATGCCATAGCTCATGCTATGCATAACTTGTTAAATTGTGGTCAAAGTGCTAAAGCCATGAATAAGTCATGTATATGGAAGGATCATTTAGAGCCAAAAAAGGTAAGACATTACCTTACAAAATCGTAGAAAAAGTATTTATTTGATCTAGAATTCTATATATGCTAAGTTACCAACCCTCGTTTTGGATTGGTAGATTGTGAAACACCTCCAAGATGTCAATTTCACTCTTCAGTCGGGAGAAAGAGTATATTTTGATGAAAATGGAGACCCTTCAGCAATGTATGAACTTGTGAACTGGCAGAGAAACCAAGCAGGAGATATAATTTTTGTGGCTGTAGGGAGCTATGATGCTTCACTACCAAATGAAAGTCAGCTTGCCATGAATGGAATCAATATAACATGGGTTTCTGAATCCCGAATGGTAAGTCTATTTGAGAGCAAGGAATATTTATTTAATACTTATTTTGCAGGTTGATTAAAATTAAAATTTTACTAATAAAAACTGTCATTCAGAAAGTTTTTTAATATTGAACTTTAGCAAATAAAAACAATCTCTCCCACATACACAGATATGTATAATCCTTAATTTTCAATGTTAATTTTCAATAACAATGTTAACATAACAGCTTCAGAACTATTTTTATGTTAATTTTCCCCTCTGATGCAGAATAATGAGTAAAATAATGGTCTGAAGGTTAAATGCATGTTTGTATGTTTTTCTTTCTTCAATATTATTAATGTGAAATAAATTGAACAATCTAAATTAAGTATGTGGATTACAAGAGGAACAAACTGTGACCTTTGAGTTGTGGTGTTGTTACAGAAGCCATTGTCTGTCTGCAGTGAGAGCTGTCCGCCAGGTTTCCGCCAGGCTGCAATTAAAGGCAAACCCATCTGCTGTTTTTCCTGTATTGCCTGTGCTGCTGGAGAGATTAGCAACTCAAACAGTGTGTAGAAAATTTCCTGTCATTTTTACTATGTAAAAAAGTGTTAATAAGTTGATACATTACTAGGAAGTGTTTATTTCAGTATTAGGTGTATCAAAATACTTTTTTATGTTTGACACTTTCTACTCAGATTCTGCAGTGTGTTTACTATGTCCACTGGAGTGCTGGTCGAATGAAGATCGCAGCCACTGTGTTCCAAAGGTGATTGAGTTCCTGTCTTTTGGAGAAACTATGGGGGGCCTACTCGCCGCTTTCTCATTGTTTGGAGCAAGTTTAACATTGGCAGTGTCATGTGTTTTCTTTCGGTTTCGTCACACACCTCTTGTCAAAGCCAGTAATTCTGAACTGAGCTTCCTGCTGCTCTTCTCCTTAACTCTGTGTTTCTTGTGTTCTCTGACCTTCATTGGCCAGCCTACTGAGTGGTCATGCATGCTACGCCACACAGCTTTTGGCGCAAGCTTTGCCTTGTGTATGTCATGCATTTTGGCTAAAACTATAACAGTGGTGATTGCCTTTAAGGCTACAAGGCCAGCAAAAACAGTTCCTCAGTGTTCTGCTGCACTTCAGAGAACAAGTGTGCTCAGCTTTACTTTACTCCAGCTGCTGATTTGTGTGCTGTGGTTAATTTTTGCTCCACCATTCCCCTACAAAAACACAGTCCATGCCACTGAAAAGATTATACTAGAGTGTAATTTAGGTTCACCTTTAGGATTCTGGACTGTTTTAGGATATATAGGACTTCTCAGTTTGCTATGCTTTATCCTTGCTTTTCTGTCTCGAAAGCTGCCTGATAATTTTAATGAGGCCAAATTCATCACCTTCAGTATGTTGATATTCTGTGCAGTCTGGGTCACTTTTATCCCAGCATATGTCAGTTCTCCTGGTAAATTTACTGTAGCTGTAGAGATATTTGCTATTCTGGCCTCAAGCTTTGGGTTATTTTTCAGTATATTTGCTCCAAAATGTTATATTTTATTAGTGAAACCCGAAAGAAATACAAAAAGACATATGATGGGGAGAAACCATTAAAAAATAATAAATGCACGAGGGTTTGCTTACTCCATCTTTAAGATTTGTTTATTTTAATTTGTATACAATCATTGATCAGTTTATTACTTTATATATTGGTCCTGGAAACCAGTAATTCAAATATGTATTGCATTTGTTTATGTTTTACTCTTTAGTACGATGTTAAAATGTGAACCACAGATGGAATATGTAATAAACAATAATAACTTAGTATAAGGAGTGGTTATGTTGAATGAAAAGATATTACTTTCGTAGGAGGCCCTCTAAATCCATTAACATCCCTATTCACTGGTCAGTCACAGCAGAACCAATATCATTGGTAGAGACAAAGACAATAAACACAGCTGTCACCCATAAGTCCCTGTGGCTTTGTGACATAAAAGTCATATTAAAAGCAGTGTTGAGGAGGCTTATCTTTGAGCATTTGTTAGGAAGCATTCAGCTGAGGAACTATGCTGCTGATAGCCAACCTACTACTTTCCTGTCTGGCTGTGAGAGAAGGGAAGCCTGTGTGTCAGACCTATGGGACAAAAGAACTGTCTCAGTTTTCTAAGGAGGGAGAAATCAACATTGGAGGAATTTTTTCTTTCCATCAGAACCCCATCACTGTTTATCCAACTTTTGAAGTCAATCCAGGAAAAATACAGTGTGAAGGGTAAGACTGGGATGAAATAATTTATCTATAAATCCTATTACAATATGGGTTGTTTGTTTATATTTTAAATATAATCTTCCTCTTTGCTTATTTCTGCTATGAAAACTTTGGTCCTTCTTCTTTGTCCAGACTGGACCCAGGAGAGCTTCAGTATGCATACACTATGATGTTTGCTATAGAAGAAATTAATAACAGCTCAGGGCTGCTGCCAGGAGTGACACTTGGTTATAGGATCTTTGATTCCTGCCCCAGTATACCTTTGTCTATTAGGGCATCACTAAACTTGATGAATAGATATGAAAGTGGAGCAGGGAGCTGTAACAAACTTTCCAACGTACATGCTGTCATAGGAGAAACCACATCCACCTCCACGATAGGCATTGCACGCACCATGGGACCATTCCATATACCCGTGGTGAGTGTTGGGGGCATGCATGCTCAATGCACACATAAACTTCCTGAGATGCAATAATCTTCATTAAATGTCTTCAATGCTCAATATGACATTTAACCATGTTATTGTTTTCCAGATCAGTCATTCAGCTACTTGTGCATGTCTTAGCAACAGAAGAGACTATCCTTCTTTTTTTAGAACCATACCTAGTGACATTTACCAAAGCAAAGCATTAGCAAAGCTTGTGAAACATTTTGGCTGGACCTGGGTAGGAGCTATCAGAACTAATAATGATTATGGGAATGGTGGTATGGCCACTTTCTTGGAAGCAGCAGAAAGGGAAGGTGTGTGTGTTGAGTACTCAGTGGCCATTTACCGAACTAATCCAAGGAAGTGGTTCTTAGATGTGGTAAATATTATAAAGAAATCCACCTCTAAGGTAATAGTGGCATTTGCTGATGGCACAGACCTTGACATACTTTTTAAAGAGCTTCATGCTCAAAATGTGACAGGCCTGCAGTGGGTTGGGAGTGAAGGCTGGATCACATACCGTTATATTGCCTCTCCAGTAAATTACGCTGTGGTTCAGGGGGCAGTTGGCTTTGCAGCATTAAATGCTCACATTCCTGGACTGCAAGAGTTCCTAGCCAGCAGCAGGCCTTCCACCGTACCTGGGAATCAGGGCCTTGTGGAATTGTGGGAGACAGTGTTCAGGTGCAACCTGTCTCCTCAAACAGAGACTCATTCTGAAGATCTGACAGTAGCCTGCACTGGAAAGGAGTCTCTCCTGCATGTGAAGACACGTTTCACAGATGTGTCAGATGCCAGCCTGCTAAATAATGTGTACAAAGCCACATATGCTGTTGCTCATGCTCTACATATGCTATTTACTTGCAAAGATGAAAGGGAGCCTTTTAAGAACAATACTTGTGCTGATACGGAAAATGTACAACCATGGCAGGTAAACATAAAAAGAAACTACTGTGTCTAAATGCAAAATGTTATTTTTAATGACTATTGTTACATAGTCAGATAACATTAGTGTTTGTCTGTAGGTACTGCATTATCTAACCAAGGTCAATTTTACAACTAAGACTGGTGAAGAAGTGGTCTTTGATGAGTTAGGTGAACCTGTGGCACGTTATGCATTGGTGAACTGGCAGAT
This sequence comes from Haplochromis burtoni, assembly GCF_018398535.1. Lineage (NCBI taxonomy): Eukaryota > Metazoa > Chordata > Actinopteri > Cichliformes > Cichlidae > Haplochromis > Haplochromis burtoni. Next base: position 286,316 of record NW_024582932.1, read on the forward strand.
GGGTGAAAAAGGTTACATACTTTTTAAGACAATTGGTTACTATGATGCATCCCAGCCTGAGGGTCAGGAGTTTAAGATGAAAGCAGGTGTGAGAGCCATCTGGGCAGGAGAGAATTTCGAGGTAAAAAAACACAGATAATACTGTTCCTTTCTAACCCTAAAGTTCTGACGCTTGAGCTTTTACAATCACACTAAATGTATACAATTGTAAATCTGGAAGTAAATTGTTTTTAATATTGTCCCTATAATGCAGGTGCCAAGGTCTGTTTGCAGTAAGAGTTGTTTGCCTGGGACCCGTCAGGCTTTTGTTAAGGGCAAGCCAATCTGCTGTTTTGATTGCATCACCTGCGCTGATGGGGAGTTCAGCAACACTACAAGTGAGACAGCTGGATTTCTAGCCTTTACTCTTGTGCTCATTGTGTTTCTGTTGGGCAAAATCACTGCCAGCACTTTACTGGTCTATTTAAAGATGTATGTGGTGTACATCATGAAGATATTTATGTTTTCAGATGCAGTGAAATGTGACAAATGCCCTCCTGAATTCAAGTCCAATGAAGAGAGAAATAATTGTGAAATGAAAGCTATTGAGTTCCTCACGTTCACAGAATTATTGGGTATACTGTTGGTCTCCTTTTCTCTCTTTGGTGCGTGCATCTCAATGACTGTAGCCCTAATATTTTTCCAATACAGACACACTCCTATTGTCAGAGCAAACAACTCTGAGCTCAGCTTTTTGCTGCTCTTCTCCTTGACTCTGTGTTTCCTGTGTTCTGTGACCTTCATTGGCCGGCCCTCCGAATGGTCCTGCATGCTTCGACACACAGCATTTGGCATAACTTTTGTGCTCTGCATCTCTTGTATTCTGGGGAAAACAATAGTGGTTGTAATGGCATTCAAGGCTACACTTCCAGGCAGTAATGTTAAGAAGTGGTTTGGACCTGTACAGCAAAGACTGAGTGTTCTAGCATTCACTCTCATACAGATTTTGATTTGCTTAGTTTGGTTAGCAATAAACCCACCATTCCCCTACAAAAATATGAACTACTACAAAGATAAAATTATACTTGAATGTGCCCTGGGATCACCTCTAGGGTTCTGGACTGTGTTAGGATACATAGGGCTGCTGGCTATGTTATGTTTTGTACTTGCTTTTTTAGCTCGAAAGCTGCCTGATAATTTCAATGAAGCTAAATTTATCACTTTCAGCATGTTGATATTCTGTGCAGTGTGGTTAACCTTTATACCTGCTTATGTCAGCTCTCCTGGGAAATTCACAGTTGCTGTGGAAATATTTGCTATTCTGGCCTCAAGCTATGGAATGTTATTTTGCATTTTTTTGCCAAAGTGTTACATTATTTTATTAAAACCTGAAAACAATACAAAGAAACACCTGATGAGTAAAGGGACCTCAAGAACGATCTGAGAGGTTGCTAAAAAAAAAACCAAAATTGAAACTGTCCCTTCTATAGTTTAAATATTGTTCAAATAATTCAAAACCCACTGACATCTAAGAAAACACAGCAATTAATTGTTTCAAAAACAAATGCTGGTTCACTACATGAAAGAAGGAAAGAAAGAAGCAAATAACTATAGTCCTTCCTACAAGCTCTATATCGTATATTAAATATTCCCAACAAAATCTGTAATTTCTTTTCCATGTAAAAAGTTCCGTTGATTTTTTTTTTACATTTTTCTTTCCCTAAATTAATATTTGTACAAATAAAGTTTTGATAAATTCTGAATGTTCTATTGTGTTATTTTGCGCACCCATAAAAAGTGAATAATGACAGACTCCAAGACTGTGTATGTATCAAAATTCCATTCAATTCAAGTCAGTTTTATTTATATAGTGCCAAATCACAACAACAGTCACTTCATGGTACTTTATATAATATAATGTAAAGACCCTGCAATAATGGAGAGAAAACCCCAACAATTCAACAACCACCTGGTGACAGTGATAAGGAAAAAGCACTCATTAAAAAAACAACCTGTGGAAGAGAGTCAGAGATTCATTATAATTAATGATTAAATGCAGAGTGGTGTATAAACACATAGTGTGTGCAGAAAAAACACTACATGCATCATGAGAAAGCCACCAGGAGCCGAGGTTTATTTCCTTACTGTGGTGAGTTCTGAAACATGACTATCACTCTTTCAATAAACTATCCCACTGCAGATTATCAGTTAGGTCTTTAACAACTAATCTTTTTTAAATAATTGAAAAAAGGAAGGCTTGACATTGGCCTTCAATTAGTTCAAATGATCGCGTGATGACATTTAAAGTAATAGTTTAATTACTGCCCTGAAAAATGACTAGGGCATAAAGCCCATTAATAGAGATAGACTGATCATATTTAAGATTGAAGCATTAAGTAGTGGTAAGACTTCTGTGAGCAGTCTTGTAGTAATAGGGTCCAATAGAAATCTTGATGGTTTATTACAAAAGTTGTATTGATCAACAACTACTGATCAACGACCATTTATCAAAGACCAATGATCAATGGCCATGAGTACAATTCAGAGTTGATTCAGAGATGGTCTTTCCCTTTTCACGTAAATGGCTTCCCTTGACTTCCCGCTCAAACCAGCGTTCCTCCCTGTCCAGGATCAAATCAAATCAAATCACTTTTATTGTCACTTCACATTACTGGTACACTGTACATGTGAGTGAAATACTTGTGTGCAAACTTCACAAGGAACAGTGGTGTGCAAAATGCAAGAAACAAGAAACAAAGCAAATTATAAGAATTGAGAATTATAAGAATAATACTAAGCAAGCCTACCGTATACTTACCGTTAGAGATTGACAAGGTACAATGCACATGCTATGGTAAGGGGTAGCCAGGATGACAGGTCAGGGGGAAGACATCATCAGTAAGAAAGGAACTGACTTGAAAGATAGGATGATGGAGTCGGAACAATACTGGAAGAACATATGGGAGAAGGACGCAACTTAAAATACGCTCAGTGGCTAGGGGATCTGAGACAGGGACCAGTAACCATCACAGTGGCAGATATCCAAGACAGGGTCTCCAGTATGAAGAGTTGGACAGCACCAGGGCCTGACATGGTTCACGCTTAGTGAACTACTAGGTATCATACTAGGTATCAACTGAGTTAAACTGAACTGAAGAGCTTCACTCCTCAAAAGCTGTATAAACCAGAATAAAAACATGTCTGAAATTTTTCTTCCTGTTTGCCTATTGTACAAATAATTGAAAAACCAATTGAAAATGTTGAAGTAAAAGGAAAGGAAATCATATGGCTAACTTTATCAGGCTCACAAAAGTCTGATTTTCTTGAATCTACATGGACTTATTGAAATGATAATTATTATATTGCATCCGAATCAATGAAAGTTGAAAACAATGAATTTATGGTAATTTATGGGCATGGTAATACAGAGAGGACATTTACAATGATTCAGTAGTGTTTTGCAGGGCCACTCCTCTGGCCCCTCCTTTTGTTCCACATAGAAGAAGCATGATGGTTCTGTTATTCATTTTTGCTGCTTCAAAATGTATAAATAAAGTCTGCATGTTTCACTTAGACTAGGTTACTTGCAATGCCACCCAGTTGTTTATTTTTTACAGACAGCATGTCATTTACACAGAAGTGGCCAGAACAGGGGTGGGCACTTTTCCAACTGTTATTGGTGGCATCTTTCTCTCAGGCAAAAGAACCTGTGTGCATACGAAGAGGGGATCCTGAGAATTCCCAGTTATCTAGGGATGGGGACATTATACTGGGGGGGATGTTCTCTTTTCACAGTAGCTGGAATGACAGAAAGGATACCTACATGCAGAAACCACTGCCACTTCAATGCACGAGGTAAATAACATTATAAAAATAAATTTAAAATAGATAAATGATCTAAGACATAAAACAATTCATCCTTTTATTTCTTGCTTTTATCTTGTTTTTCGATTTTCATATAACTGACTGATTTCAGTATTTTATGTGTTAGTAATCTATTGTCTTTATGTCAACTTTTTCATTTTTTCAATGAAGTTTGAATTTCAGGGAATTTCAGGTCGCCCAGGCTATGCTTTTTGCCATTGAGGAGATTAATAACAGTACAGACCTACTGCCAGGAGTCTCTCTGGGCTATAAAATGTATGATACTTGTGGTTCCATTGCCCAAAGCATAAAAGTTGCACTAGCCTTGATGAATGGTAATCAAATTATTTTCACAGCACCTGAGGCCCCTTGTACCAAACCAGCACAAGTGCAGGCTATAATGGGAGAGACTTCTTCCTCTCCTTGCATGGCAATAGCTACCGTAATTGGGCCATTTTATATACCAATGGTGGGTAGAATAGCTAAAAATATTTTTTTTTTCTGGAAACACAAATGTGACTCTTTAAAAGTTCTGCTTTCTTTGTATTTTTCCATTTTAGATAACCCTCTTTTCAGGGATATAATGTGCTTAACACAGTGAAAACTGAAATTAAATGTGGATGTGTGCAACATTTTTTTTCTATTTTTAATGGTCAGTGTGACTATAATCTCTCTTTCTTTTCTTTTCTTTTTTTCTTTTTGCTTAGATGAGTCACTTTGCCACATGTGCTTGTCTCAGTGACAAAACCAAGTACCCATCCTTCCTCAGAACAATACCCAGTGACTACTACCAGAGCAGAGCCCTGGTCTATTTAGTAAAGTACTTTGGATGGACTTGGGTTGGAGCTATTCGAACCAATGATGATTATGGAAATAAAGGCATGGCAACATTCACAGAAACTGCACAGCAGCTGGGCATCTGTCTGGAATATTCTGTATCTTTTTTTAGGACAGATCCCTATGAAAAAATTCAAAAGATCATTGACATTATAAAAGCTTCAACCTCCAAGGTGATTGTTGGCTTTCTGTCCCACTTTGATATGGATGTGCTATTACATGAGTTTTCTCTCAACAACCTCACTGGTTATCAGTGGATAGGCAGTGAGTCTTGGATATTTGATTCTCAAACCGCAGAAATGGATATACATCACATACTGGATGGTGCCATTGGTCTTTCCATTCCCAAATCACACGTCACTGGCCTGAAGGAGTTCATGCTGAATGTGAAACTTCTTAATTCATCTAATAATGATTTGTTTACTGAGTTCTGGGAGGCATTATTTAACTGTAAGTTCAAGGAGTTGAAGTCAACAGCAGAAAATCCAAGAGAGTGTACCGGACATGAAGATCTTACTGGAGTTAAAAACAGTTTCACTGATATGTCACTCATGCCTATCTTTAACAATGTATATAAAGGAGTGTATGCAGTGGCCCATGCCCTTCACAATATCCTCAATTGTAATAAAACATGTGAGAAAAATGTGCAACTAGATCCATTCATGGTGAGGTTACATTTAAACAAAAAGTAGCAGTTGTGCTGTCTGTGTTACAAAATGAGATTCAATAAATTAACAGACTGCCTGTCTTCTTAGATTTTGCAGCGCATTCTAAAAATTTACTTCAAAACAAAAGAAGGAGATGAGGTTTACTTTGATGAGAATGGAGATCCAGCAGCAAAGTATGAAATTATAAACTGGCAGCCAAGAAAAAACGGCATTGTGGAGTTTGTGACAGTTGGCCTTTATGATGCATCACTTTCTCCAGGCAAACAGCTGACTCTGCAAAATAACTCTTTAATCTGGGCAAGAAACTCAAAGCAGGTGAGTGATCAATAAACAATGAGTACAAATAATAAGCTTATTAAGAATAAAAAATTAATTATAACCAGGTGTTATTTTAAAACATTTGAACTTCATGCATATAAATATAAAATATGCATATAAAATTAAGAAATGATTGTAAAGATCATCATACATGCAGTTTATCCATGGTTATTATTGTACATTTATCCATACAGGTGCCTGTGTCAGTTTGCAGTGAGAAATGTCCCCCAGGAACACGCAAGGTTCTCCAGAAAGGAAGGCCTGTTTGCTGCTATGACTGTATAAGATGTGCAGAGGGAGAGATAAGCAACACTACAGGTGTGGTAATATTTCAATAAAAAACTTTAATGAACTACAAGCAATATAACTGTTCATGTTCCAGCATATTTTTTATATGAGCACACTCCCTGCTTCAAAACCTGCCCTATCTATCATAACTTTCGTTGTTGTTCCAGCACCAGTTGCTTTATACCACAGCATGTAATTTCTTGATGCTGCAGTTTGTTCAGAATTAGTGTCAGTTTTACTGAAAAATGGTCAACGATGTTTGAAGTGACTTATTTACCATTTTTCATATTGACTGTGCAAAAGCATTGTCAACACATTTTTTCTCATCTTCTCATTGTGTAGCTTTAGCAGTAGCCTGACCAATGTAGAGTAATACTGTAGTTAGTGTGCTAGTGAGTATAATATGCTGTAAAGTAGATTCAAACGCATAAATCTAGTAAATCTCCAGAATTCTAACATTGTGTTAACATTAATTTGCAGATTCTGTTACCTGTTTGAGATGTCCCCCTGAATTTTGGTCAAATGAAAGAAGAGACACGTGCATAAAGAAGGAAGCAGTGTTTCTATCATATGAAGAAATTATGGGAGCACTCCTGACTGCTGCATCTTTATTTGGAACATGCATGACTACTGGTGTGGCATTAATATTCTTCAAATACAGGAAAACTCCTATTGTGAGGGCAAACAATTCTGAGCTGAGCTTCCTGCTGCTCATCTCTTTGACTCTTTGTTTCCTGTGTTCTCTGACATTCATTGGTCAGCCCTCTGAATGGTCCTGCATGCTGCGACATGTAGCTTTTGGGATCACCTTTGTGCTCTGCATCTCTTGTGTTCTGGGGAAAACAATGGTTGTTTTGATGGCTTTCCGGGCAACGCGTCCAGGTAGTAATGTTCAGAAATGGTTTGGACCTACACAGCAGAGACTCTGTGTTACAAGTTTTACTCTTATACAACTTATCATATGTATAATTTGGTTAACAGTTTCGCCTCCTTTTCCATTTAAAAACTTTAAGGAATTTAAAGACAAGATCACTTTAGAGTGTGCTCTGGGCACATCTGTGGGCTACTGGGCTGTGCTTGGCTACATTGGACTTTTGTCTCTCTTATGTTTTATTTTTGCTTTTCTGGCTCGAAAACTGCCTGATAATTTCAATGAAGCCAAGTTTATCACCTTTAGCATGCTGATATTCTGTGCAGTGTGGATCACATTTATTCCAGCATATGTCAGCTCTCCGGGGAAGTTCAGTGTTGCTGTAGAAATATTTGCTATTCTTGCCTCCAGCTTTGGACTGCTGATTTGCATTTTTTTTCCAAAGTGTTATATCATCTTACTGAAACCAGAAAAGAACACGAAAAAGAACATGATGGGGAAGGGTCCACGATCGCCATCATGAAAATAAATAAATAAATAATTATTTTGTTTGTGTGTGTGTACGTGCTTCTGTGCTTGGTTTGTTTGTACCAGCAGAGAATGCAAAAATGCAACCATAACACATTGCTCAGACATGCTTAGTCAAAATGACTAAGCAAATATTTTAACAATGTCTGCCTTTAACATGCATGATTTAATTTAAAAAAAGAGACCATATTATGATTGACAAACAGAGAGTTTTGAAGAGAAAAAGTGACAAAAAGTATTCCTTTGTACATGAATTAAAAGAAGATCATGTTGAAATGGAGGCTCATGTGAGATTGAGCTAATGGTAAATCTGACTGAAGATAATAGCATAAATTGAACAAGACATGAAGTAAGAATATTATGTAACTGAACATTCACATGGAATTATTGACTTTTCTTATTAAAGCAGCAAATAGAAAAGAAAAAAAATGTGACGAATTCATATTAATGAAGTAACCTTTGTCCTCATTAAAAGCGGGTGAAAATTCAGAGAGACTGACATTGAGTGATTGTATGTCAGAATCTGTGATTGGATGTCTAGAGAGAGGGAGAGAGAGAGGGGTATGCAAATTGACAAATGAGTATAAAAGGGGGTACCCAGGAACATTTGGAGCTGTGTCTTCTTCTAGTTCTCGCAATGAGCAGACAACATCATCTGAAGATTTGGTCTGTGGACTCACTAATTTGATTTATAATTTTTGACTTTTTTCTGCTCATATTTGTTGTGTTAGAGTATACATGCAAGAAGATTTGCATTTCCATTGTTTCCTACTGGACTTGGCTCCTCTCCTAATGGGTTATAGTTACACTGAAGAGATAATATTAATATTAATATTCAATTGATATTATTTGAATCTGCTTTTTCATTGCTCCTGCTAAATTGCTTTAATAAAAATATCCCACATTTAAAAAGTAAATTGTGGACATTTCCTTTTTAACCCACTGTGAAACAGTAATATTAAAAATCTGAGTATTAATCTACATTAGTATAAATACTACAGGTTACTCCAGCCTTTTAAAAGTAACAGACCCCTGGGGCAAACTGCATTGATCTAGATGAAAGCTGCCGCAACAGGTGTTGCTGGTAAATACTGGGCCTGCAAGGCTACTTTAAGCTCCAGGGGTTTTTTTTTTTTATCAGAGTAGGCAGGGTAGAAACCTGGGGGTTAGAGGCAGTTAGTCTGGAGGAAGTCCCTTCACCCATCGGCTCTAAGCTCTGCACAACCTACTGAGTAATACACAGTAGGTTTTAAACAGAGTCAATCCAGACTTCCTGTATTGGGGTGCTGGTTTTACAGGTCGACAATATATTTAAAGAAACTTTTTAGTAGTAGTTACAGGTTTTGTTGATTTCAAAGAACGGAATTTCTTTTCATTCACAAATTGTGACTGATCGTTCAGACCCAAGGTATGATGAGACATACAGAAGGTAGGAGACAATGCCACTTGCAGCTTAATAAAATATCACCATTTTCCTTCTCACCTAATGTTGAATTCTATAAGATTATTTGGGTAACAATGGACAGTTTGAGCTGAGACAATGGAGTTGGTGCAGAAGGTTATGTAGTCAGTGATACACTCATTAAGTCCATTGATGTCCTCACCCTTGGGTTCACAGAGTGTCTCCCAGTCTGTCATCTCAAAAACCGCCCTGTAGTTCTGCTAAAGCCTCTCCCTACCACCTCCTAATACTCCTAGTAGTCACAGGCTCCTTCTTCACCATAAGCACATAGCGGTGGATATGGTGATCATCTGACCTACCCAGTGGGGGGAAGAACTGCATGCATCCTTGACGTTAGCATACAGTAGGTCCAAATTCCTCTCCCTCTTGGTGGGACAAACCACATAGTGTGTAAGTTGGCTGTGTAGCGCCCTAGGGGATATGGTTGAACTCACCAAAGATAGCAATGAAGGCACTCGGGTGCTGAGGCTGAGGCTACGTCCACACTAGCCCGTATAGATTTGAAAATGGCATTTTCATCTGAAAACGCTCCGTGTACACACTATCGTTTTCAGTGGTTTTCACAGAGTTGTGTGTCCACATTGAAACAGCCGAAAACACTTACCTTCCAGTAATGCACATGCATGAAACGCATTTATTCTGCCACTTATTTACTTTCCGGCTCTTTAAAATTTCGCGGCAGAATGCTGAGGAAAAGCACTGAGTTTTTTAAATGGACTAACAATGAGGTGGAGTTGTTGCTGCGAGTAACACATAAGTACAAAGTTGCAAAGGAATTTGGTTCCGGTAGATGGTGGCTCTCAAGCACAGCAATGTAAATCACACACACACACACACACACACACACACACACACACACACACACGTGTCTATATATACACATTACACATACATACACATACATACACAAAGCTGTGTAAACCAACTATAAAGAACTTATATACATAAAGTACAGAAATCAAATGAGGTGGAATGAATACTACAGAATGTACATAAGGTGCAGTTGCAGTCTGGCAGTGGGAGCAGTG
>NW_024582932.1:311333-317243 GCF_018398535.1 Haplochromis burtoni
AATGAAGCCAAGTTTATCACCTTTAGCATGCTGATATTCTGTGCAGTGTGGATCACATTTATTCCAGCATATGTCAGCTCTCCGGGGAAGTTCAGTGTTGCTGTAGAAATATTTGCTATTCTTGCCTCCAGCTTTGGACTGCTGATTTGCATTTTTTTTCCAAAGTGTTATATCATCTTACTGAAACCAGAAAGGAACACAAAAAAGAACATGATGGGGAAGGGTGCTCCACGACCACCATCATGAAAATAAATAAGTTATTTAATTAAAATATTAAGTTTGTGTGTGTGGTTCTGTGCTGTTTTGTTTTGTTTTTTTGTACCAGCAGAGAATGCAAACATAGCACACTGCTCAGATCTTGTCTGAGGTGTTTAGCGTGTGGTCAGAATGACTAAGCAAACATTCAGACAATGCCTGACTTTAACATTTATGATTCAATAAAAAAAAATTTTTTGAGTATATTATGATTGACACACACTTAATTCATAGTGCACAGTTCTCACTACTGTTGGGTTCAATCTTATGAGAGAAGACAGCTCAGCAATCTGTACGAATAAAGAGCACCCAGGTAGTAAACACTTTTATTATGAGATATAAAAACAAAATGTTAATTTGATTGGCCAAAATTTTTCGGGGGAGGTTGTGGTCGTGGACTTGTTTCCCATTATTTGCCTTGGGTCTATTCCATGGATCACCATACACCCTGGTATGGATATCTCCTTCTGCAATGAGAAGAACAGATAAACAACCACCGACTGTCTAAACAGAAAACTTATTCCTTGTGGTATTTTTTAAGCAGTCTGGTTTTGGATGGGCGTGACATTATCTTTTCAACACTCTATTCTACAACACTGATTTGTGTAATAAAAGATAAGATATAAATGTGTTATTTTAGATAAAATATAAGTGCGTGATAAAAATTGTGAGGTAATTGTAATATGTAAGACAATGGGGCACACATATTAAAAATTTGTTTAAAAAAATTAAAACAAATCTCTACTTTCACACCTTTTAACATGTAAATCCACAATCCATCTTAAAGCCTCATGTCCTTTCTTGGTATCAATGTGATATTGGACCAGAGTGGTCTTCCTCTCTTAAACCTGTTTCAGAAGTCCCCAGAAGGTGAGAAAAATCTGTCACTCTTCTAATAAAAGTTAATGGACCTTACAGGCCATCATCCTTTCCCATCAGGAGAGTGCAAAATGAGGTCCTCTGGACAAGCCTGATGACCTGAATGTTGGAGGGAAAAAGAACAAAAAACCGAAGTTTCCTCTCTCAGTACCTTCCTTCTGGCTTCCTTGACTGTCGTCTTCACTTTTCAGGTCCTCTGCCATACTCTAACAATGGCATCTGAAGCTATGTTTTTAGGAATGAGAGTGCAGCACACAATACCAAACACGCCAAGAGCGGAGAGGGGAAGTCTAAGGACTTCCTGTTCTATACCACCCTCACTGACTTGAAAACAAATTTTTCAAATGGACCTGCAATGTTATCATCAGATTAAGTTAGCCAATTGGATATTATAGTGTGGTCCACATGTTATTAGGGATTCCCCAACAGAATGAATGTAAACACGTTTTCAATTTAATTAGGTAACACATGCTCATTAGACACACATCTTAGAACTTCAATAACACCAATTTGTATCACAATCTTTATGAAATCAATATTAATATTGAGGAATCATCTTAACCACAAAAGTATTGGAGTTAGGTTTGACCAGTACCCTATTACAGTCACTGGAAGCACTAGTCTTACCATTGTACAGGTTCCTAACCACATCCAAGCAGGAAATCCAAGTCTTTTCCTCCACAGAACCACAATAGATCAGACTTGGAAATAGGTATCTGGTATTGGACCAATTCACAATGTTTATTATTTTATTAAACCATGAAAGCTTTGCTGCACTTCACCTACCTCTGTTGCATTATAGTAAACATGTATAATTACCCTCCTTTGGCATTTAGTTGGGTGGTGTGGTCATGTTGGATGCTCTGAAAACAAAGAACTCAGAACATAACATTTAGCAGGGGTGTGACTCATGTGCAAAGCAATCATGCAGTGTAAACCTTTTAATTCTTTACACATCATGATTTCTCTCAGTAATGATACAATAGCATTTGCTGGTGATGTTCAGTAATAACAGCATTAATGAGACAGTCAGGTCAAGGCAATATGACAAGATCAGACCTAATTATTAGGCTGATGATTAACAGAAATGACATTCATTCACTGTAGCAAAAGTAATTTGTAATAACATATAAAATCATTAGTTCATCTTCCTCGCAATGGTATTTGCTGATAATCCATTGTGGGCTGGTTTGGAGGGGGCCCCCAAAGACCTGGTGGATTCAGCTGTTGTTGTGATGCCAGTGCTGCTGCTACTGCATGTTTTTATCTTAGTCTTCAAATCCATAGGTGTTGTGACCATCTGCTTGGCCTTTTCCTTTGTTTTGTTAATTTCCTTTTCATTCTGTCAGGGCTCTGTGTGCGGGTAGGCAGAGGTGAGGATCCAAAAGCAGGACTCGCTGAAAACCATAGCTTTATAGCTGGCGATAAAAACAAAACATGAACTGAACGCTGACTGCAGAAAACAGAAATCAAACCAGGGAAAAACACAAACTAGAACACACAGGCAAAATCTGATTGTACGACGCGACACTGAGCAAAGACAAACACAGAGCTAAAATACACAGGCCTCGACGTACCTGGAAATCCCTCACCTAGGGTCTCCTGGGTGAGGGATTAGATCAAACACAGAGTGATTCAGAAGGCCCCTATGAGAAGAACACTTAGGGAACAGTTCACCCTGCCCATGATAGGGTTGCCGGGGCCCCTCCCTAAAGCCAGGCCCAGGGAGGGTGCCCAAGGGCAAGCCAGGCCTTAGTCCATGGGGCTTGGCCAGGCACAGCCCAAAAAAAGCACATGGGCCCATCGTCCTGCAGGAGGCACCGTCATGGGTGCATTGTGAGCTGGGTGGTGGTCAGGAGCAGAGGCCCTGGTGGACTGATACCTGGATACCAAGACTGGCAATTGGGAAATTGAATTTTACCTCTCTGATGGGGACAGAGGCTGAGTTAGTGTGTGAGGTTGAGAGGTACCAGCTGGATATAGTCGGGCTCACCTAAATGCACGGCTTGGGCTCTAGAACCAGTCTCCTGGAGAGAGGTGGTGGACTGGAGTGGGTATCCTAGTATCTCCTCGGCTTCCTGTCCGTACATTGGGCTTTCTTCAAGTGGACAAGAGGGTTCGTTCCCTGCGCCTTCGGGTCGGGTAACGGGTCTTGACCATCGTCTGCACTTATGCACCAAGTGGCGGTTCAGAGTACCCAGCATCTTGGAGTCCCTGGGTGGGGTGGTAGAGGGTGCTCCACCTGGGGACTCTGTGTTCCTACTGGGAGACTTCAATGCTCATGTGGGCAATGACAGTGAGACCTGAAGGGGCGCAAACGGCCTCCCGGATCTGATTGTTGTTGGACTTCTGTGCAAAACACAGTTTGGCCATAACGAACACCGTGTTTGAACATGGTAACGGGCTTGGTTAGCCTGTGGGAATTTGGAGGCAGCTGATAGCTACCAACAGGCCAAGTGGAACACGGCTTGGGCAGTGGCTGAAGCAAAATTTTGGGTGTGGGAGGAGTTCGAAGAGGCCACAGAAAAAGACTTTCGGACTGCCTCGAAGAGATTCTGGCACACTGTCAGGCGACTTAGGAGGGGAAAGTGATTGCTCTACCTACACTGTGTATAGTGTTGGTGGAGCGCTGCGGACTTCAGCTGAGAAAATATTCAAGCGATGGAAAGAATATTTTGAGGACCTCCTTAATCCCACTGTCATGGCTTCCATGGATGAAGTGTGAGATGGCCCCACAACAGCCCTTTTGAATGTCTCCCTAATTATGGGGTCTCAAGGTTGGCAAGTATGCTCCCACTCCCCAAATGCTCTCAGCCAGCCACAAGCATGCTCTGCTACTCTGTCATAGTTAGCTGATATGACTGATAGGCTTAACGGCCTCTAGACTGTGGAGCAGCTATGCCATAAGTGAGTGGCAATGTGAACACAATAACACAACAATCAACTAACTTGTAATCGAGTGCGTTACAATATGTAAGGAAACATGTTAGAAGTGGCTACAGGTTGTATTTATTTTAAAGAACAGAACAGACTCAATATATGAAGAATCATACAGAAGGGTGAGAGAAGGCCACCAACATCCTAATTGTCCTTCTCACCTCAAGCTTCATGTTTTGAACAAGGCTCAAACACACAAATATGCATAAACACACATATTTAACCCTGATAAAGTTATTTATTGTTAGCAGATTAGACATGCAACCCTTCTGCCTCCAGACAGCAGACAAGTACAAGCTAAACTACAACACTAGCAGGATATTCCTTTGTTTAGAAAAACATTGCATATAAGATAACAAAGCAGGTTTTTGTTTTGAGCCTACCATAGATCAGAAAGCAGGTTGTTGTTTTGAGCCAGCCCTAAATCAGAAAGCAGGTTGTTGTTTTGAGCCAGCACTAAATCAGATTCTCTTGAGTGTAATTAAAGTTAAAGAAAATGTAGTTTAAACTGTATCTCAGTCAATTAAAAAATTGATAACAAATACGTATTTGGAATTGAAGCACATATAGAATATATTTTGAATAAGACTATAGTATATCACAGAGTTACTCCTCTCACCCCACCTTTTTGTTCCACAGGGATTAATTTTTGTTACTTTAAAATGTATAAATACAAGTCTTACTGTATACAGTGCCATATAATGCCACCCAGTGGTTTAGGTTTTCCAGACAGCATGCCATCTACGCAGAAATGGCCAGAACAGGGGTGGGCATTTTTACAACTGTTATTGGTAGCGTGTTTCTCTCAGAGTGAGGAGATATGCAAGAGAAGAGGGGACCCTGAGAACCCCCAACTGTCTAAGAATGGGGATATTATACTAGGAGGGATGTTCTCTTTTCACAGCAGCTGGAAAGACAGAAAGGATAACTACATGCAGAAACCACTACCACTGCAATGTACCAGGTATAACGTTGCAAAAATTTATTCAATTTTGAAATATCTAAAAGTGATCTCGTAAAAAAAAGGTGTCAGGTCTTTTGTCTCATTCTGGTTTAGATATTCATGTATTTCAGTTGTGTTACTGACGGATTGATTTTAACTGAGTGACATTTAACAATGTTCTGTGTCTTCTTCAATGTGGAACTAAATATTATATCAATTATTTACTGTTTGGATCAAGTTTGAATTTCAGAGAGTTCCAGTTTGCCCAGGCTATGCGTTTTGCCATTGAGGAGATTAACAACAGTTCAGATCTACTGCCAGGAGTCTCTCTGGGCTATAAAATGTATGATACTTGTGGCTCCATTGCCAGAGGTATAAAAGTTGCACTTGCCTTAGTAAATGGTAATGAAATTTTTTCTGCAGTGTCTGGAGTACCCTGTACCAGACCTGCATCAGTGCAGACCATTTTGGGAGAGACTTCTTCATCTCCTTGCATGGCAATATCAACTGTAATTGGGCCATTTTATATACCAATGGTAGGTAGGATTGGTAGAAATGTAAGAATTTCTGGAAAAAAAAACCCCAACAAAAACCATTTGCCTTTATTGTTCCACTTTATCAATATATATCATTCTTTGTGTTTTTCCATGTGAATGAGTTCTTTTTCCTCTCTTTTAGATCAGTCACTTTGCCACATGTGCTTGTCTCAGTGACAAAACCAAGTACCCATCCTTCCTCAGAACAATACCAAGTGACTACTACCAGAGCAGAGCCCTGGCACATTTGGTCAAGTACTTTGGATGGACTTGGGTTGGAGCTATTCGAACCAATGATGATTATGGAAATAATGGCATGGCCACATTCACAGAAACTGCACAGCAGCTGGGCATCTGTCT
>NW_024582932.1:319387-331226 GCF_018398535.1 Haplochromis burtoni
TTGTCTCTCTTATGTTTTATTTTTGCTTTTCTGGCTCGGAAACTGCCTGATAATTTTAATGAAGCCAAGTTTATCACCTTTAGCATGCTGATATTTTGTGCAGTGTGGATCACATTTATCCCAGCGTATGTCAGCTCTCCAGGGAAGTTCAGTGTTGCTGTAGAAATATTTGCTATTCTTGCCTCCAGTTTTGGACTGCTGATTTGCATTTTTTTCCCCAAATGTTATATCATCTTACTGAAACCAGAAAGGAACACAAAAAAGAACATGATGGGAAAGGGAGCTCCATAATCATCTTTCTGAAAAAAATAAATAAAACAATATGTAAGCAATGGTTTGGATATTCAAACAACAGTTCACTTCATCCTTCGGTTACAAAGATTGTATTTTTAAAATGCATATGAATATACCAGTGACATTAATATGGTCATATTGCGAAAAGTATTCACGCTCACTCATCAAAATTATTGAATTTAGGTGTTTCAATCACAGGTGTATATAACCATGCATGTAGGCATGCAGACTGCTTCTACCATCTACTATCAAAAAGTTGATTCTGTTCATTGGACATAGTGTTTTCAGTAGGAGAAATGTTTTGTCACTCATCCAAGTGACTTCTTCACTCTCAGCTGACTTCAGCTTTCCCAAACCTACTCTACTTGGCTCTACTTTAAGAGTCACCACCATCTCAAAGCAGGATATCAAAGACATAGCACAAGTTTGTCCACGTGGAGGTATTTCTCCTCTTTATTGTGAGTGTTGTTAGAGTCATTGCTCAAAAAAGTTGTCATGGTGTGCGCTCTGTGAAAGGCAGGAGGAAGGACCCAAATGCAGGCCCAAAAATTAAACTCAAAGCGACAGCTTTATTTGCTAGAAAAACTCAAACATGAAATACAAGATAACTCAAACTAGAAACTCAAAGCACAAAACTCTAATTAGACAGCTGGGAAAACTAGAAAAGAAAACCAGGAACAGAGAACCAGAATGTTACCATAAGTACAGAGGAGAAAACACAGCACAATGAAGGTACAACACAACAACTAACAGAAAGAAACACAGGACTTAAATACACAAGCAGAACAACAAGAGGATGGGGAACAGGTAACACAACTGGGACAAGTCAGACCTAACGAGACAAGGGAAGCAAAACCAGACACAGTGCACACAGGACAGGGAATATCAAAAGAAAACAGGAAACATATGACAGGCACAGAGGCATGGACTTGACACTGAACAGAGGGAACATGGAGCACAGGGACAGGATTAACTGGGGAACAAGAAAATAAACATGAAGACAGAACTACGCCTACACTAAACATGAGGGGCACAGGAACAAAACCCAAGAACTAGAAACCGCAAAGAAGAACTAGATAGCTAGAAATACAATACCATAAACCAAAAAGACTATTAATAATAAACTATGATGAAATCAAATATTAATAATAACACAAAACACTGGGTCACCAACCCATGACCGTTACAAAAGCTTGTTGTTTCCAACATGGCGGCGCGTGCACACGCAGCGGCTTCTCTCTCTCCCGAACAAACTACTTTTTCGTGTTTTTCGTCCTGTAAGTTGCAGTGTTTTTGTAAGTCTTTGTCGCGTCTATCTGTGTGCAAGCGAGGATATGCCCGAACACTTCTTCTCGACATCGGCAGAAACAAACTTTTTAAGTTAAACTCTGTGGACACCGAGAAGCTGAAAGATCTGGGTCTGCTCCGTAGGCCTACTCAATCACCGACCCCCACTCCCGCACTTCGCCCACAATGGATGCGCCTCAAGCGGTGTCCACAGAGTTTAACTTAAAAAGTTTGTTTCTGCCGATGTCGAGAAGAAGTGTTCGGGCATATCCTCGCTTGCACACAGATAGACGCGACAAAGACTTACAAAAACACTGCAACTTACAGGACGAAAAACACGAAAAAGTAGTTTGTTCGGGAGAGAGAGAAGCCGCTGCGTGTGCACGCGCCGCCATGTTGGAAACAACAAGCTTTTGTAACGGTCATGGGTTGGTGACCCAGTGTTTTGTGTTATTATTAATATTTGATTTCATCATAGTTTATTATTAATAGTCTTTTTGGTTTATGGTATTGTATTTCTAGCTATCTAGTTCTTCTTTGCGGTTTCTAGTTCTTGGGTTTTGTTCCTGTGCCCCTCATGTTTAGTGTAGGCGTAGTTCTGTCTTCATGTTTATTTTCTTGTTCCCCAGTTAATCCTGTCCCTGTGCTCCATGTTCCCTCTGTTCAGTGTCAAGTCCATGCCTCTGTGCCTGTCATATGTTTCCTGTTTTCTTTTGATATTCCCTGTCCTGTGTGCACTGTGTCTGGTTTTGCTTCCCTTGTCTCGTTAGGTCTGACTTGTCCCAGTTGTGTTACCTGTTCCCCATCCTCTTGTTGTTCTGCTTGTGTATTTAAGTCCTGTGTTTCTTTCTGTTAGTTGTTGTGTTGTACCTTCATTGTGCTGTGTTTTCTCCTCTGTACTTATGGTAACATTCTGGTTCTCTGTTCCTGGTTTTCTTTTCTAGTTTTCCCAGCTGTCTAATTAGAGTTTTGTGCTTTGAGTTTCTAGTTTGAGTTATCTTGTATTTCATGTTTGAGTTTTTCTAGCAAATAAAGCTGTCGCTTTGAGTTTAATTTTTGGGCCTGCATTTGGGTCCTTCCTCCTGCCTTTCACAGAGCGCACACCATGACAACTTTTTTGAGCAATGACTCTAACAACACTCACAATAAAGAGGAGAAATACCTCCACGTGGACAAACTTGTGCTATGTCTTTGATATCCTGCTTTGAGATGGTGGTGACTCTTAAAGTAGAGCCAAGTAGAGTAGGTTTGGGAAAGCTGAAGTCAGCTGAGAGTGAAGAAGTCACTTGGATGAGTGACAAAACATTTCTCCTACTGAAAACACTATGTCCAATGAACAGAATCAACTTTTTGATAGTAGATGGTAGAAGCAGTCTGCATGCCTACATGCATGGTTATATACACCTGTGATTGAAACACCTAAATTCAATAATTTTGATGAGTGAGCGTGAATACTTTTCGCAATATGACCATATTAATGTCACTGGTATATTCATATGCATTTTAAAAATACAATCTTTGTAACCGAAGGATGAAGTGAACTGTTGTTTGAATATCCAAACCATTGCTTACATATTGTTTTATTTATTTTTTTCAGAAAGATGATTATGGAGCTCCCTTTCCCATCATGTTCTTTTTTGTAGTTCCTTTCTGGTTTCAGTAAGATGATATAACACTTTGGAAAAAAATGCAAATCAGCAGTCCAAAGCTGGAGGCAAGAATAGCAAATATTTCTACAGCAACACTGAACTTCCCCGGAGAGCTGACATATGCTGGAATAAATGTGATCCACACTGCACAGAATATCAGCATGCTAAAGGTGATAAACTTGGCTTCATTGAAATTATCAGGCAGTTTTCGAGCCAGAAAAGCAAAAATAAAACATAAGACAGACAAAAGTCCAATGTAGCCAAGCACAGCCCAGTAGCCCACAGATGTGCCCAGAGCACACTCTAAAGTGATCTTGTCTTTAAATTCCTTAAATTTTTAAATGGAAAAGGAGGCGAAACTGTTAACCAAATTATACACATGAAAGTTGTATAAGAGTAAAACTTGTAACACAGAGTCTCTGCTGTGTAGGTCCAAACCATTTCTGAACATTACTACCTGGACGCGTTGCCCGGAAAGCCATCAAAACAACCATTGTTTTCCCCAGAACACAAGAGATGCAGAGCACAAAGGTGATCCCAAAAGCTACATGTCGCAGCATGCAGGACCATTCAGAGGGCTGACCAATGAATGTCAGAGAACACAGGAAACAAAGAGTCAAAGAGAAGAGCAGCAGGAAGCTCAGCTCAGAATTGTTTGCCCTCACAATAGGAGTTTTCCTGTATTTGAAGAATATTAATGCCACACCAGTAGTCATGCATGTTCCAAATAAAGATGCAGCAGTCAGGAGTGCTCCCATAATTTCTTCATATGATAGAAACACTGCTCTTTCTTAATACACGTAGTCTCTTTTTCGATTTGGCCAAAACTCAGGGAGACATCTCACAACAGCTGACAGAATCTGCAAATTGATAATGAACCAGATGTTACACTTCATGAGTAGATTTTTCACTTTTCCCCAAGTGCATAATTTTCAGTGTTTACATCTACTTTATCCTATATCATTTCTACAATTACTCTAGTAAGCTACTGATGTCACACAATCATAAAGAGAAGAAGCAACATGTTTCCTGACATTTCTTCACTTTCTCATCAACATAGCAGATGATGCATTTCTTACATTGCTCCAGTTTCTACTCTGCACCTAGCCAAATATAGAGCATACAAAAATGAAAAGAGATCAACCTACAAACCCATGTTATCTGCTGAGTTGACTGTTTTGTTTTATTTTTTTTTATTTCTATTAACGTTGAAGATTTGGTGTCACCTGGAGTTGACTCTTGAACTGTGAAAAGACATCTGGCATAGGTCTTTTTGTCTGTTTCTTTTTTATAAGGTGTATAAGGTGTATTTTACTGGCTTTGGGGGATATGTGAATTAAACAAAAATGCAAAGCCTGCCTCACTAACTTCTAAAGTTTCTGTTAGAGCACAAAACCTGTAATGTTGCTGATCTCGCCCTCTGCACATCTTATACAGTCATAGCAGCAAACAGGCCTTCCTTTCTGGAGAACCTTGCGTGTTCCTGGGGGACATTTCTCACTGCAAACTGACACAGGCACCTGTATGGATAAATGCACAATGACTACAACAAAAGTCCCTGTATCATTTGAGCTTTATTTTTCATTGCCTCAAATTCAAACCAAATTCAAACATTCAAAATCTAAATTTTAGCTTTTAATTACGGTTTTAATTATTTTCTAATACCTTACCTGCTTTGTGTTACTTTCCCAAATTAATGAGTTATTTTGCAGAGTCAGCTGTTTGTCTGGAGAAAGTGATCATCATAAAGACCAACTGTCACAAACTCCACAATACTGTTTTTTCTTGGCTGCCAGTTTATAATTTCATACTTTGCTGCTGGATCTCCATTCTCATCAAAGTAAACCTCATCTCCTTCTTTTGTTTTGAAGTAAATTTTTAGAATGCGCTGCAAAATCTAAGAAGACAGGCAGTCTGTTAATTTATTGAATCTCATTTTGTAACACAGACAGCACAACTGCTACTTTTTGTTTAAATGTAACCTCACCATGAATGGATCTAGTTGCACATTTTTGTTACATGTTTTATTACAGTTGAGGATATTGTGAAGGGCATGGGCCACAGCATACACTCCTTTGTAGACATTGTTAAAGAGAGGCATAGAGACATATCAAGTGAAGCTAGTTTTGAACTCCAGTCATATCTTCATGTCCAGTACACTCTCTCTGAATGTCTGCTGATGACTTCAACTCCTTGAACTTACAACTAAATAGTGTCTCCCAGAACTCAATAAAGAGTTCATTATTAGATGAATTCAGTGATTTTACATTCAGTATAAACTCTTTCAAGCCACTGACATGTGCTTTTGGAATTGAAAGACCAATGGCACCATCTAGTATGTGATGTATATCCATTGCAGCTATTTGGGAATCAGATATCCAAGACTCACTGCCTACCCACTGGTACCCAGTTAGGCCATGGACAGACAGTTTATTTATTAGCACATCCATATCCATGTGTGAAAGAAAGCAATGATCACCTTGGAGGTTGAAGCCTTTATATTGTCAATGATCTTTTGTAATTTTTTCATATGGATCTGTCCTAAAAAAAGATACAGAATACTCTAGACAGATGCCCAGCTGCTGTGCAGTTTCTGTGAATGTGGCCATGCCATTATTTCCATAATCATCATTGGTTCGAATAGCTCCAACCCAAGTCCATCCAAAGTACTTGACCAAATGTGCCAGGGCTCTGCTCTGGTAGTAGTCACTTGGTATTGTTCTGAGGAAGGATGGGTACTTGGTTTTGTCACTGAGACAAGCACATGTGGCAAAGTGACTGATCTAAAAGAGAGGAAAAAGAACTCATTCACATGGAAAAACACAAAGAATGATATATATTGATAAAGTGGAACAATAAAGGCAAATGGTTTTTGTTGGGGTTTTTTTTTCCAGAAATTCTTACATTTCTACCAATCCTACCTACCATTGGTATATAAAATGGCCCAATTACAGTTGATATTGCCATGCAAGGAGATGAAGAAGTCTCTCCCAAAATGGTCTGCACTGATGCAGGTCTGGTACAGGGTACTCCAGACACTGCAGAAAAAATTTCATTACCATTTACTAAGGCAAGTGCAACTTTTATACCTCTGGCAATGGAGCCACAAGTATCATACATTTTATAGCCCAGAGAGACTCCTGGCAGTAGATCTGAACTGTTGTTAATCTCCTCAATGGCAAAACGCATAGCCTGGGCAAACTGGAACTCTCTGAAATTCAAACTTGATCCAAACAGTAAATAATTGATATAATATTTAGTTCCACATTGAAGAAGACACAGAACATTGTTAAATGTCACTCAGTTAAAATCAATCCGTCAGTAACACAACTGAAATACATGAATATCTAAACCAGAATGAGACAAAAGACCTGACACCTTTTTTTTACAGAGATCACTTTTAGATATTTCAAAATTGAATAAATTTTTGCACTTTACCTGGTACATTGCAGTGGTAGTGGTTGTTCATGTAGGTATCCTTTCTGTCTTTCCAGCTGTGTGAAAAGAGAACATCCCCTCCAGTATAATATCCCCATTCTTAGATACAGTTGGGGTTCTCAGGGTCCCCTCTTCTCTTGCATATCTCCTCACTCTGAGAGAAACACGCTACCAATAACAGTTGTAAAAATGCCCACCCCTGTTCTGGCCATTTCTGCGTAGATGGCATGCTGTCTGGAAAACCTAAACCACTGGGTGGCATTATATGGCACTGTATACAGTAAGACTTGTATTTATACATTTTAAAGTAACAAAAATTAATCCCTGTGGAACAAAAAGGTGGGGTGAGAGGAGTAACTCTGTGATATACTATAGTCTTATTCAAAATATATTCTATATGTGCTTAAATTCCAAATACGTATTTGTTATCAATTTTTTAATTGACTGAGATACAGTTTAAACTACATTTTCTTTAACTTTAATTACACTCAAGAGAATCTGATTTAGTGCTGGCTCAAAACAACAACCTGCTTTCTGATTTAGGGCTGGCTCAAAACAACAACCTGCTTTCTGATCTATGGTAGGCTCAAAACAAAAACCTGCTTTGTTATCTTATATGCAATGTTTTTCTAAACAAAGGAATATCCTGCTAGTGTTGTAGTTTAGCTTGTACTTGTCTGCTGTCTGGAGGCAGAAGGGTTGCATGTCTAATCTGCTAACAATAAATAACTTTATCAGGGTTAAATATGTGTGTTTATGCATATTTGTGTGTTTGAGCCTTGTTCAAAACATGAAGCTTGAGGTGAGAAGGACAATTAGGATGTTGGTGGCCTTCTCTCACCCTTCTGTATGATTCTTCATATATTGAGTCTGTTCTGTTCTTTAAAATAAATACAACCTGTAGCCACTTCTAACATGTTTCCTTACATATTGTAACGCACTCGATTACAAGTTAGTTGATTGTTGTGTTATTGTGTTCACATTGCCACTCACTTATGGCATAGCTGCTCCACAGTCTAGAGGCCGTTAAGCCTATCAGTCATATCAGCTAACTATGACAGAGTAGCAGAGCATGCTTGTGGCTGGCTGAGAGCATTTGG
This sequence comes from Haplochromis burtoni, assembly GCF_018398535.1. Lineage (NCBI taxonomy): Eukaryota > Metazoa > Chordata > Actinopteri > Cichliformes > Cichlidae > Haplochromis > Haplochromis burtoni. The sequence continues at coordinate 327,156 of NW_024582932.1, forward strand.
GGAGTGGGAGCATACTTGCCAACCTTGAGACCCCATAATTAGGGAGACATTCAAAAGGGCTGTTGTGGGGCCATCTCACACTTCATCCATGGAAGCCATGACAGTGGGATTAAGGAGGTCCTCAAAATATTCTTTCCATCGCTTGAATATTTTCTCAGCTGAAGTCCGCAGCGCTCCACCAACACTATACACAGTGTAGGTAGAGCAATCACTTTCCCCTCCTAAGTCGCCTGACAGTGTGCCAGAATCTCTTCGAGGCAGTCCGAAAGTCTTTTTCTGTGGCCTCTTCGAACTCCTCCCACACCCAAAATTTTGCTTCAGCCACTGCCCAAGCCGTGTTCCACTTGGCCTGTTGGTAGCTATCAGCTGCCTCCAAATTCCCACAGGCTAACCAAGCCCGTTACCATGTTCAAACACGGTGTTCGTTATGGCCAAACTGTGTTTTGCACAGAAGTCCAACAACAATCAGATCCGGGAGGCCGTTTGCGCCCCTTCAGGTCTCACTGTCATTGCCCACATGAGCATTGAAGTCTCCCAGTAGGAACACAGAGTCCCCAGGTGGAGCACCCTCTACCACCCCACCCAGGGACTCCAAGATGCTGGGTACTCTGAACCGCCACTTGGTGCATAAGTGCAGACGATGGTCAAGACCCGTTACCCGACCCGAAGGCGCAGGGAACGAACCCTCTTGTCCACTTGAAGAAAGCCCAATGTACGGACAGGAAGCCGAGGAGATACTAGGATACCCACTCCAGTCCACCACCTCTCTCCAGGAGACTGGTTCTAGAGCCCAAGCCGTGCATTTAGGTGAGCCCGACTATATCCAGCTGGTACCTCTCAACCTCACACACTAACTCAGCCTCTGTCCCCATCAGAGAGGTAAAATTCAATTTCCCAATTGCCAGTCTTGGTATCCAGGTATCAGTCCACCAGGGCCTCTGCTCCTGACCACCACCCAGCTCACAATGCACCCATGACGGTGCCTCCTGCAGGACGATGGGCCCATGTGCTTTTTTTGGGCTGTGCCTGGCCAAGCCCCATGGACTAAGGCCTGGCTTGCCCTTGGGCACCCTCCCTGGGCCTGGCTTTAGGGAGGGGCCCCGGCAACCCTATCATGGGCAGGGTGAACTGTTCCCTAAGTGTTCTTCTCATAGGGGCCTTCTGAATCACTCTGTGTTTGATCTAATCCCTCACCCAGGAGACCCTAGGTGAGGGATTTCCAGGTACGTCGAGGCCTGTGTATTTTAGCTCTGTGTTTGTCTTTGCTCAGTGTCGCGTCGTACAATCAGATTTTGCCTGTGTGTTCTAGTTTGTGTTTTTCCCTGGTTTGATTTCTGTTTTCTGCAGTCAGCGTTCAGTTCATGTTTTGTTTTTATCGCCAGCTATAAAGCTATGGTTTTCAGCGAGTCCTGCTTTTGGATCCTCACCTCTGCCTACCCGCACACAGAGCCCTGACAGAATGAAAAGGAAATTAACAAAACAAAGGAAAAGGCCAAGCAGATGGTCACAACACCTATGGATTTGAAGACTAAGATAAAAACATGCAGTAGCAGCAGCACTGGCATCACAACAACAGCTGAATCCACCAGGTCTTTGGGGGCCCCCTCCAAACCAGCCCACAATGGATTATCAGCAAATACCATTGCGAGGAAGATGAACTAATGATTTTATATGTTATTACAAATTACTTTTGCTACAGTGAATGAATGTCATTTCTGTTAATCATCAGCCTAATAATTAGGTCTGATCTTGTCATATTGCCTTGACCTGACTGTCTCATTAATGCTGTTATTACTGAACATCACCAGCAAATGCTATTGTATCATTACTGAGAGAAATCATGATGTGTAAAGAATTAAAAGGTTTACACTGCATGATTGCTTTGCACATGAGTCACACCCCTGCTAAATGTTATGTTCTGAGTTCTTTGTTTTCAGAGCATCCAACATGACCACACCACCCAACTAAATGCCAAAGGAGGGTAATTATACATGTTTACTATAATGCAACAGAGGTAGGTGAAGTGCAGCAAAGCTTTCATGGTTTAATAAAATAATAAACATTGTGAATTGGTCCAATACCAGATACCTATTTCCAAGTCTGATCTATTGTGGTTCTGTGGAGGAAAAGACTTGGATTTCCTGCTTGGATGTGGTTAGGAACCTGTACAATGGTAAGACTAGTGCTTCCAGTGACTGTAATAGGGTACTGGTCAAACCTAACTCCAATACTTTTGTGGTTAAGATGATTCCTCAATATTAATATTGATTTCATAAAGATTGTGATACAAATTGGTGTTATTGAAGTTCTAAGATGTGTGTCTAATGAGCATGTGTTACCTAATTAAATTGAAAACGTGTTTACATTCATTCTGTTGGGGAATCCCTAATAACATGTGGACCACACTATAATATCCAATTGGCTAACTTAATCTGATGATAACATTGCAGGTCCATTTGAAAAATTTGTTTTCAAGTCAGTGAGGGTGGTATAGAACAGGAAGTCCTTAGACTTCCCCTCTCCGCTCTTGGCGTGTTTGGTATTGTGTGCTGCACTCTCATTCCTAAAAACATAGCTTCAGATGCCATTGTTAGAGTATGGCAGAGGACCTGAAAAGTGAAGACGACAGTCAAGGAAGCCAGAAGGAAGGTACTGAGAGAGGAAACTTCGGTTTTTTGTTCTTTTTCCCTCCAACATTCAGGTCATCAGGCTTGTCCAGAGGACCTCATTTTGCACTCTCCTGATGGGAAAGGATGATGGCCTGTAAGGTCCATTAACTTTTATTAGAAGAGTGACAGATTTTTCTCACCTTCTGGGGACTTCTGAAACAGGTTTAAGAGAGGAAGACCACTCTGGTCCAATATCACATTGATACCAAGAAAGGACATGAGGCTTTAAGATGGATTGTGGATTTACATGTTAAAAGGTGTGAAAGTAGAGATTTGTTTTAATTTTTTTAAACAAATTTTTAATATGTGTGCCCCATTGTCTTACATATTACAATTACCTCACAATTTTTATCACGCACTTATATTTTATCTAAAATAACACATTTATATCTTATCTTTTATTACACAAATCAGTGTTGTAGAATAGAGTGTTGAAAAGATAATGTCACGCCCATCCAAAACCAGACTGCTTAAAAAATACCACAAGGAATAAGTTTTCTGTTTAGACAGTCGGTGGTTGTTTATCTGTTCTTCTCATTGCAGAAGGAGATATCCATACCAGGGTGTATGGTGATCCATGGAATAGACCCAAGGCAAATAATGGGAAACAAGTCCACGACCACAACCTCCCCCGAAAAATTTTGGCCAATCAAATTAACATTTTGTTTTTATATCTCATAATAAAAGTGTTTACTACCTGGGTGCTCTTTATTCGTACAGATTGCTGAGCTGTCTTCTCTCATAAGATTGAACCCAACAGTAGTGAGAACTGTGCACTATGAATTAAGTGTGTGTCAATCATAATATACTCAAAAAATTTTTTTTATTGAATCATAAATGTTAAAGTCAGGCATTGTCTGAATGTTTGCTTAGTCATTCTGACCACACGCTAAACACCTCAGACAAGATCTGAGCAGTGTGCTATGTTTGCATTCTCTGCTGGTACAAAAAAACAAAACAAAACAGCACAGAACCACACACACAAACTTAATATTTTAATTAAATAACTTATTTATTTTCATGATGGTGGTCGTGGAGCACCCTTCCCCATCATGTTCTTTTTTGTGTTCTTTTCTGGTTTCAGTAAGATGATATAACACTTTGGAAAAAAATGCAAATCAGCAGTCCAAAGCTGGAGGCAAGAATAGCAAATATTTCTACAGCAACACTGAACTTCCCCGGAGAGCTGACATATGCTGGAATAAATGTGATCCACACTGCACAGAATATCAGCATGCTAAAGGTGATAAACTTGGCTTCATTGAAATTATCAGGCAGTTTTCGAGCCAGAAAAGCAAAAATAAAACATAAGACAGACAAAAGTCCAATGTAGCCAAGCACAGCCCAGTAGCCCACAGATGTGCCCAGAGCACACTCTAAAGTGATCTTGTCTTTAAATTCC
>NW_024582933.1:0-19916 GCF_018398535.1 Haplochromis burtoni
ACACCCGGCCATGTTTTTTATTGTAGCTGATGTTTTATGATTAAAGAATAAAAGTTTGCTTTCAGCATCAGTTTATATTAGTGGTGGAGAAAAAGTGGAGAAAGAACAGAGTTCATTTTCTTTTTATTATTATTATTATTACATTTTATTTGACTGCTATTATTTTCAGTGTAATTATGAGTTAGCTTCCACATTGGATTTGCTACTTTCAATTTAGTTTTCAAGAGTTTTGGTGTTTTACTCTTTATCAGGGCAAGATTTAGAAAAGCTAAAAGAGGAATTACAATTCAAGGCTCAACACTTAATGAAACTTGTTTACTGAGGTCATGCAGACCTCCCGAGTTGTAATAAAGAAATATGCACCCAAGCCTCATCAGTCCAAACTGACAAAACTAAAACTTTATGACTACGCACTATTTCTTAAATGAAACACTGTAGTTTAAATTTGATCAAGATCTGAATTTCCTGCACACTTGCCTGGACAAAATAATATTTACTACTGAAAATCACAGCAAAATGTTGCCTCATCTCTTATTTTGTGGCGCAATGTTCTGCTTAGCTCTTCCACTCCAGCTCTCAAAACATAATCGCCAGTTTTGTAACAATTCTGCTCTTGTTGTCTGAGATTATGATTATTTGGTAGAATGTTTTTTTTCCCAGCATAAAGTTTCAAGTTTGCTTATAAACTTTGTGGTGGGAAAAAGCAGGCTCTCATGTAATGACATAGTTAGCATTGTTGAATGGGTGCATTTAAACCATAATCTTGTCTAAGCTTAATGCAAATGTGAAAATATCAGAACAAAGAAAATAAGTTTTTTTGCCAAACTCATTTCTTTTGAATGTTTTTGTCAAAGGTTTCTATGCTTAGCTCGTGTAGCCGTTTTGTAATTGCTCATGGACCATTGGACCCTTACAAAACAGGCAAGATAACTGTTTTCAACCCTTTTATTTCAAAATAGACACATTAGTTCTTTAATTGCTTTGGATTAACAGCACTGGCAATTATATTATATTAAAAAAATATTGAGAGATTATTGATGCACAAAATAATTCTCCATAAAACTTGGTTTCTAATTTCACACTAGAATATAAAGAGATTGTGTAACAGTGACTCAAAGCAACCTGTGCTACACACGTAAACAGGCAAAACTCAGCAACTGTTATTCAATCGGGATAATCACTGTTACTGTTATTTTTTTTGTTGTAAAATGTATATTTTTGGTACTCTTTGCATACTGAGATAAAAAGCAGCAGTGATTGAAGCAGCTGGCTCTGATTCGTCTTCACATCTTCCATTCAAAATGTGAAAAAATGTAATAATCTTAAAGCTGATTGATGTGAATTCAAAATTTTAAAAAGTGTTTTTTCCTCACTACAATAGAAAGAGAGAAATCCAGCCTTTTTAGGGTAATGTAGAAGTTTATATCTGCTGCAAATCACCAGTTTTTCACTCAGATACTAAACACAATGCATAATGAGCTTTGGTTTTTCTTCTGACCGTTGCTCTTTGCTCTACACGGACTAAGTTGTGAACTGTGGACTGCAGCACACATGCTTTTGTGATCAGGCTTTACTGAATCAGCAGCACAGAGGGAGGTACTGGACAATCACAGCCTATCAGTTTAGTTAATGATCACCTGGTTTTGCTTTACAAAAGCACTGTAGAACGTGAGTTTTCTCAGTACAGGGACAGAAGTTCAGCGGTGATACTTTTAGAGACCGAGGAGCTAAGTAGGGCAGCCATGCGCCTGATAGGGTGCACAGTGCTCCTCTCTGTCCTGCTGCCGGCTATGGTAAGAAACAACGGGATTAGGACTGAAACATTACTTTTGCGTTTGAGGGCTAACCTTTGCTTTTGCTCTCCTTAGATTTATGTTTATTTTCATTACATTTTCTTTTTAAAATTAATTCTTCACATCTGATAGGCTGTGGAGTTTTGGAAATAACACGGTGTTCTAACTACTTATTGTTTTTTTCCCCAGTCTACCCCATTAGAGGAATGGCAGAGGGCAACATCCATTTATAACTTTTCAGCAACGGATATTGATGGCAACGTGGTTTCCCTTGAAAAATACAGGTAAATTTCTCTGTCATTTTGTTAAAACCTCCTATTACAATTATAAACCTCTTATCACTAAACAAATGTGTGTGCACGTGTGTGTGTGTGTATTCAGGGGGAATGTTGTCATCATCACCAACGTAGCCTCTAAATGAGGTAAAACCCCAGTAAACTACTCTCAGTTTACTCAGTTGCACGCCAAGTACGCTGAGAGAGGTTTAAGCATCCTTGCCTTCCCTTCCAACCAGTTTGGGAACCAGGTATGTAAAACATTAGTTGTTTTTTTTATTGCAACATTTAATGAGATTTGTTTGTGTAAGTTATCAGTTATCCAGGTCATGGATAACTGGAGATCTGTAAAGACGTTTCACCTCTCACCCAAGAGGTTACTTCAGGTCTAAAAACAAATGGTGGAAAGTCTTGTTGTATTGTTAACAGATAGACAATAGCTTTTTAAATGTTTTACAGAAAAAACTGTATAAGTGAAATTTTAGCCAGTGTGAAACCTTTATAATTTTTTGCATAAGATCTCCTGAAATGTTTTTTTAATATCTAAAACATTCATAATTTCATTAAGTGTGTAATCATGTGCATAAATTGTAGTTGCATAAACACCACAATGGATAATTCGGCATTTTTCTCACTACTAGTCTGAAAGATGGCTTGTTTTTGAAAGAAACTAGGCCACGTTTTAAGATTATGTCAAATTCAAGAAGCTGCTGTTTTAAGTTGACTATTTTGTTGCCATTATATATAATTTGTCCTATGCAGGCCACTGAGAGCAGTTAGAGACTTTAATACTTTTAATACTATTTACTTTTAGGAGCCGGGCAATGAAACTCAAATCAGGCAGTTTGCAGACACGTTCCAGGCTCGGTTTGATATGTTCAGCAAGATCGAGGTGAATGGGCAAAACGCTCATCCTCTGTGGAAGTGGCTGAAGGAGCAGCCTAACGGGAAGGGCTTGTTTGGAAAGTAAGTTGTGAATGAATGAATCTGGGTCACAGTTATATGCTCACAAAGTATCTTAAAAGCTTGTTTGGATCAGACATAATGCGTACAGTCATCTGTTTAAAATGTGTACAACTGAATTTGAACAATAATCAGTCATATCATTTAAATTAATTATTGATTAACAGCATTTTTATTCCAATGCTGACTGAATGAGAGTGATTAGTGGTTTTCTAACACATTTTTATGTTTATTTCTGCAGTAGCATCAAGTGGAATTTCACTAAGGTACGTTTTTATTACGGTTTATTTTTAAAACATTTTTATGTCAACGGGGCTAAAATATTGTAAAATATAAAATACTGAATATTTGAAAAACAGTATAAAGGATCATTTTAGAGAGTATGGAACAATTAATGGAACAAGCTTTTATATGCAAAAAAAAAGTGTTATAATTATTCATTTATTTTCTTTTGTGTTTAGTTTTTGATCAATAGAGAGGGTCAGGTGGTGAAGAGATATGGACCCTTGGATGATCCAAGTGTACGTACAAAATCTTTGGTTATTCTGTCAGATGTTCATTGCTCATGTGTCTGTGTGATTACTGCTCACCCCGTGATGAGCTCTGCTGTGCTTTCAGTAACAACAAGAGATGTTTGTAGTACGTGTAACTTTATCACCCCTGTGTATAGACATGCAACTGAAGTCCATGCAACTCTCGCTTTCTTTCCAGGTGGTGGAAAAGGATCTTCCCAAATACCTTTAAACCTCTAAGAGATGCCTGAAACCGTGCTTACTTACATCCACTTGATTTTGTGTTTCCAGTAGTCTTTTTTTCTCACATTTCTCTGCCTCTCCAAGCACCGGTGGATATAGTTTCAGTCCATCCCAGACCAGTGACGATCTGTTCATCAACCTGCATCGCAGGCAGGGCAGACCTGATGTAAATGGCGTGCAAACCTGCTGGGAAGGCGACCGAGCTTATATTCATAGAGTTCTATGGAGAGAACGACGGGGAACCCATTAATAGAGCATCATTCAGCACCTTAATGTTGGGCATTGTTTTCATCATAAAATATACTAAGATTTGTTCCTGTTATATTTTTGTGTGTAACTTTTATTGTCTGTGATTAAAACAAAAGTGTTGGGGTTTTTATGGGGTTTTGAGGTGTTGGTACTGAGGAACAGATACATCTTGATCATTCATGTGCACAAGGATCTTTTCTTTTGTGTAACAGGAGCAATTAAAAAGGATTTCAGCTGAAAATGTATTCATTTCTGAGTCAGAAAGTCTTTAAGAAGTGAGCACTAGAGCTTGAAATTGTTCAACACAGTATTGTTCAGAAAGTGTGGACAGAGCAGTTTACCCTATAGGCTGTCCTAAAAATAACAATGATGACATATAGAACAAATAAAGAACTCGGAAAAAATTGAATCTTGGCAGTAGCCTGGATCATTAATTCCTTATATCGATGTTGGCGCTATTTGTAGGGGAGCAGGGGAAACAGGAACATTATTACACCACACAAAAAATATCATTACTATTTTTCTTTCTCTGTGTTTTTCTGATATTTTTTAAAATTATTTCTATATAACCTGATAATATCATTGTGATCTAATTCTGTGTAATAATAAGTGAAAATCTTACATCTTGACACAGTAAGTTCATCCTTGCAAAAACCTAAAAAATGTCACCCAGATTTTATTTAAAAGACTGTTAACTTATTTATTTCTAAGCTTCTCTGAGACTCTTTATTATTAAGTATCGTCTTCTACTCACTGCAGCAGATAATCTGCTTCTCACCCTATTCCTAGCACCTTCCTCCTTCACTTCATCCAATGATTTTTTTCTGTGGTCTTCCTCTTTTCCTCTTTCATAGCAGCTTCATATTAAACATGCTTCATCCAACATATCCATTATCCGTCTTTTGCACATGCCCAAACCATCTCAGCCTTTCCTCTACAACTTTGTCTCTTACAGCTCAACCTGATATATCCTTCTGATGTGTTCATTATTAATCTTATAAATTCATACATTATAAATTTATTACTTCTACTCCTTGCAAAGGTACCCATTTGTCACTCCTACCACTCCTAGATCCACAAAGACACATTACCTTGTGACCTTCTCTCCATCAACACTCTCAAAGCAAATCTCACATCTGTATTGCTTTCACAAATCTTCATGGTATGGCTCATTATCTTTATCCCTGTGTAATTACTAAAACTGTACAAATCAACCCTGTTCTTGAAAATCTGCACCAGTACATTTGTTCTCCATTTCTCAGGCATTATCTGACTCTCTAAGATTTAAAACTCCTGGATGTTTCCATACGTCCACAAAGTATGTCATCTGGATAAGTAAATTAAATAAGTTAAACGTATAACAGAAACATACTGAGCCCCATCAAAAAAAAAACAAAAAAAACAAGATCCCTGAAATGTTATGCAACTGCTCAGTCAAATCTCCTTCTTGCAGTTCACTCAGAGTCCTGCAGAGGGAGTCGCAGGGCCCATCAGTACAAAACCAGGCGGCAGCGGCTCAGCAGCAGCAGCAAGTGCAGTGCAGAGGAGCTGGAAGAAGTAGACTGTGTGCTGCTGTCGTGAGGAAACACTGCACAGATGAAGGGACCGTCGCGGATAGCTGTCGCATATTCCTCCGTTTGATTACTGTTACACATCAAACGACCCGATCCTCTTTCCCTCCACCGGGATCGCGCCGTCGCTGTGGGTCTTTCATTCGGAGGGGCTTGCCTGTTTTTTCCTCCGGGAGGCTGAATGGAAGCAGCAGCCGAGGGAGCGGTCGGGCTGTCGGAGGCCAGGGAAGGGAGCCCGCTGTCCGGGGCCGCAGCATCCGATGATGGGGACACGGTTGTGGGAGTTAGCTACGGGATGGACGCCGCAGACATGGGTATTTTGCCACATATCTCATAAGCCATTCTCATCGTCCCTCCATCCATTTTCCCTCGCGGCTTTACTGCTGCTACCGTAACCAGAAAGTCCCGACTCATCTCTGCTAGCAAGGAATTAATAAGCTAGGCTAGTGGCTAACTAAGCTGAATGGATGGGGCTCAGGTGAAGTTAAGTGCTGTACATACTGCATGCGTTACTGCAAACTGTGTAGGGTACATTTATACAAGTGCAACTATGAGCAGCCAGCACACGGACAAATACAAGTGTTGCATGGCTGATGATAAAGTTGTTAATATTTTTGGTTCATAAAAGCAGACAGGTGTGAAGTCAAGGTTTCTCATTACTTCTTCATTTCATTTATTGATTTTTATTTATTGCTCTTTTAAAAAAATATGAATGTATTCACATGGCCAGCTTTGAGCACCTAAACATTAATTTGCTTATTTGTCACCATCTTGGCACTTACTGGAACCAGTAATTTATTAAGGAGAAGGAAGGTTGAGCAAACTGGAGCCACTACAGTTGACTAACAGGCTAGACACCAGTTAAAGGGTGTAAAAGCCTTGCAATAGTGCACCAGTGTCTGAGGAAGTCCCGATAATGCATGAATAGTATGAAGCAACTAAATGCAATCAGACCACCACTGATTTGGCCGTTTACACCCGTGGTGGTCCTGCAATGACACCTCAAAAAAAGGCCCATTGGCAGTAAGTTTATAGATATAATTAATATTTAATTATTATTAGATTTAAAATGTCCAGGGAACTATGTATATATCAGCTGATAGAATTTAAGCCTATGTGTATCAATAATAACACTTTTCTGGGGTCAGACATTTGAGCATAGAAATCTAAAGACACGTGACCTTCAAACCATCCAGAAATTTGGAAAATGTTGCATTCTGCAAATACAATATCCAGTTATACATGCTCTTATCAACAACCTTGTCTATGCTAAAATGTCAGCGCCCTGCCTTATATAGCACAGTATTATATTCAGAAAGAAATATATTATCTTTGTGATGTAAAGAACAATTTCCAGAGTCACCTCACTACAGCCAGGTTTCTCAGCCCCAGCTTTACTGTTGCACACTTGTGCCGTAGTGGTGTCATGGTGGAATTTTCCTGTGTGCACTCTAGCTGCAGTGAAAATCACACCAACAGCCCCCCTACAGTTGATCACTACAATACCCCCACAGCTGTGCGAAAGGTTTGGTGGTGTAAGGACCCTTTTCAGAACGGATGTATTAAAGCAGTTGCTACTTTCTTTACACCATTTGTGGTTGACTTTTAGGGGATTTGTTACACTGGTCTTGCACACTGTACATCACAGTTCTGGGGGGTTTTCTTCTCACTGATGAGAAAGGTTCTGACTTTGACAAGAGTTCAGCACCTCCACAGAGGCTTGTGAATCAAAGAGACTGTCTGCTGAGGGTTAGTAGTCGAGCTTAAATTTATCAGAGGAGGAAAATGGAATCCAGGTGCCCCCGACTGCAGATGGTGTGTGTTTCATTTACTCTGTTCTGCTCAGTTACTGGCTACTCGCATGCATTGGAAAGCATAAGGTTTACAAAGGCCTTGTGTGCGTTAATAGTGTTTAGGAGATATTTAACAGAGCTCTGCCCTGCTGAATATTTCATAGTTGACAGTTTGGCATTCACCTGTCTATGCTTTCTTGCGAGGAACTTCTTGACCTTTAAATAACCAGGAAAACGATATTATTGCTGACATACTGTCGGGCGTATAGACTTGATCTCACTCCTTTTCGTTCTCCGTGTTGCTGCTTTTGTTTGCTTGCATAGGAATATCACCATCCGTGAGTAAGAGCGTGCAGGCGGGGTGGAGTGGATGGAGACGAGTGTCATGGATGATTTGTGACAGAAAAGCAGCAAGAGTGAAAGGGAAGGTTTACAAGATGGTAGCGAGATCTGTTGTGATGTATGGTTTGGAGACGGTGGCGCTGAGAAAAAGACAGGAGGCCGAGCTAGAAGTGGCAGAGATGAAGACCAGAATGGACAGGATTAGAAATGAGTATGTCAGAGAGGCAGCTCGAGCTTGGCCATGGTGAAGAAGGACATGCAAAGGGTTGGTGTAAAAGAGAAGGATGCTGGAGAAAGGTAGGACAGAAACACAGGAAAAGTGGTTTTTCTGCTTTGAGCACGAATTAAATAAAAGGAAATCCCACATTTCCCAGAACACCTAAATTCTGTGCAGTGGTTCAGTAAGCACACCTAATCTGTCATTTGATAAATGGTTCTAAAATTATTAAGTGCAGCAGCAAAGCAAACAAATAGACCACTACTGCACGCTCACTCAGTGTTATTGGTCATCCCTCAGAGTCGTGGAGCCTCGCGTGTAAAAATGCGATTATTTCCCCCTCGGTTCTCTTGTTTTTATAGCATCGTGTATAATGTTAATCCATTTCTTGCTGTCTTGCAACCTAAAATGTAATGTGTGCACTGATACAAAGCGTAGCTGGCTAAAGCCCCGCAACAGGGAAGGGTAGGTGCTGATCGTACTTTGACTTCCTTGCAACATCTGACAAGTGAGTGGGTCTAAAAGCAAAAGTCCATTAAAGACGAGTCATGTGCAATAACAATTTCATATGACCCTCACAGCAGGGTGTTAGGTTTTTTTATTGGATATTCACAGCAGAAACGATTCAGTTCGCATAAATAATGATTAATTGAAATGTCAGCTGTAAAGGTTCAGCTTGATTCTGATTGGCTCTTTATGGTGTTGGATGCTGATCAACGTGAGCTCTCTCGGTTTACGTCAGATCCTGCAAATGCGTAATTGCGGGTTGCTCTGCAATGTGTGAATACAGCGTTGTGTGGGAGTCACAGCTGGCTGTTAAATAGCTGTCTGACCATTTATTCCCATTTAAAGCATCACGTCTTCTGGCCGTTGTAATTTGTCCCCGTAGTCGACTTTCAGCACAATGGCAGCATTCGTCTCACTTATCTTCTCCTCGCACTCGGCTTCATCCTCAGAGACAGTCTCCTCTCCTTCCTCGCTTCTCCAGAGTGAGCCACAGCTCATCTACCTCCTCTGTGATTCCCTCACCTCAGCTCAGCCACTCATTTGCCACTATCCATCAGTCCTCGCCCTTGTCTGTTTTTCTCTGTTCGCTTCAGGCACGGCCTGTCAGAACTGCTGACGGTAGCACAAAGGGTGGGTTACCTCCTGTGGAATTTACCATCCATCTGCTTCCCCTCTTATTCCTATGGCAAGGTCTCTCTCTTTCCCCCTTCTTCTTTATCCTTCTGAAGCTATGCAGGAAAGGATCAGTTTGTATCCCTGTAGCTCATTCGAGGAGCCTGTGTAGGGTTTTTGACCCTCTGCCAGGTTTTTTGATGTCATTATTTTACGCAGATGATGACGCAGTCCAGTTACATCTCCGATTTTGCGTGCGTGTGGAGGATGTGTGCTATAGTAGATATTTTGAGCTGGCACCACAGCAAGGCTGGAGTATTGTGTTTGCTGCTGTCTGTCCTTGCGCCTTGTCAGGGTTTTTCGCTCTCCTAGGGGTACCCGCTGGGCAGTTGACAATAAGGGCAGGGTGGGCATTTTTTATTTTTTTTGTCTGTTGTGGTGACTTTGCAGGTGTGAAAGCCGCCGGTGGAGGCTCCGACTCGCTTTCACTCTTACATGGCTGCAGTGTCATACTGTAATGGCTTCACTCAGTGGGGAAATAAGGCGAAGACCTACTGTTTTCAATTAAGCGAGTTACTGAGCCCATAATGCAGGCTATTATTATTTCATAAGCAGCACCTGGAGCATGAATGCAGTGAGACAGGAACACTGTCAAACTAATGCAAACCACCCACATCGAATTAGTAGCATTTATTTTCAGCCAAAAAAACCAAACAGCATTGGATGGTGTCTTCTCAGGGTTATATTTCTCCAGATTGGCAGCATGACCTGTACAGTTTGTACTACAGCTCACCCAGTAAATGTCTACCTAAGTCCCTGATAAGCGTTTTGAAGAAGTGATTAGGATTATTAATCAGTACTATTTGATTTCTTTGAGGCTGTTATTCATCTGCTTTATTGTAGGGTCTTTACCCTACAGTATACAGCACCTTGAGGTAACTGTTGTTGTGATTTGGCACTATATAAATAAAGTTGAATTGAATTTAATCTATATCCATTTAAGCATTCAATTTCCTTTTTTCCACCAAAAACTCTCAAATATCAGAGTAAACCTGTCTGAGAGTAGTACGAACTGACCAGTTTATTAACCAGTTTGTCAAAAAATAGAATTAGTCTGCAATCATTTTAATAAATCTAAATATAATTTATTTTTAGGGCATATTTTTCTGCAATTGGACCTTCTTTTAGCAATTGATGAAAAGAAAGAAAGGGGAATATAGCAATGTTGACTTGTTAAGCCAGAAGCCACTTCCATCTGTATAATTAAAGCAAATGCAAATGTTAACAGTTGTAACTTCTTATAAGATAAGATAGCCTTCATTGGTCAAGGTCTGGCTGTGTGGCAGGCAGGATGAGGACCCAAGTGCAGGAGACAAAACTTGAGCAGCTTTATTGCTGAGAACTACAAACTAAAATACAAAACACTAAACTCTCGGCCTGGTAGGGCTTGAACCTGGTAGTAGAGAGCAAAACATGGAGCACGAAGAAGAGGGGTGAGGATAATGAGAGGGCACACCTGGGAAACACTCCTGGGCATGCTCTAACTCAGCTCTAACCCAACCTTTTTGGCGCCACGGACCGGTTTATCCCCGACAATATTTTCACGGACCGGCCTTTAAGGTGTCGCGGATGAATACTACAAAATAAAACTAGTACCGGTACCGAAAAAAAGAAGATTTATTCATAACACACGTGAAAAGACCCAGGGACACCGAGTTAAGTCAAAGTCAACTTTATTTGTCAATTCTGCCACATGTACAGGACATACAGAGAATAGAAATTTTGTTACTCTCAAACCCTAGATGAAATAGCAAATGAACATTTAAATATAAGAGAGTTAACGATAAAAACGATAACAAAATAACGCTGAAAACCAATAAAAACCCTGAAAACCATACATTTCACACCTGAGCCTCAACTCTCGCGGCCCGGTGCCAAACGACTCACGGACCGGTACCGGTCCGAGGCCCGGGGGTTGGGGACCGCTGCTCTAACTGACAAGACAGGGGAAGCAAAACTGATGCAAAGTACATGAGACAGGGACTATCAAAATAAAACAGGAAACACACTGAGATGGGAGTAGACAAGACAGAGCTCATGAAGAAGGAGAGACAAAGACAGAGGAGGGATAAACAGAGACTGGGGAAACAAGATAAATAAACACAATACAGAGGACAAGAATGACTCTCACAGGAGACACGGGGATGAGGCAAAGACACAAAAGGAACCTTACAACAACAAACAAGAATCCATGAACCAGAAATAAAGAAACTCAGAGACACAAAAAAGAACTAAACTCAGGATTGTACTGTACAAACCTAAAATTCAAATCATCTCTTACAGCAAAGGAAACAATCATAAATCCATAACAAAACCCAAAACGCTGGGTGAAAACCCTGCACCATGATAGCATTAGTCTCAGTGGGGAAATCCACATTGCGAACAGCAGCAGAGAAGACAGGACAGGAATATAAAAATTGAAGAAAATACATACACCACACAAAGTAGAAGAAATATTCTATTCTGAATTTTAAAAATTCTGCTAAATCTTTCAGTTATTCGCTATCTGAGTCTGCTGAAAGTGCCTGAGCCTGACAAAGTGGAAGACCAAGATGCTGCAGGGTTTATTCAAGTTTAATAGGGCCTGAGCCGTGAGAAAATATATTCATTCATTAAACAGTGTGGGCCTAGTTGGCAAGTTCAGTCTGACCCTGGTATAAGCATTACTCCCAGCTCGTGTGATGGTGAATTTGCTTTAGGCCCCGAGAGAAGAGATAAAATAACCAAGGCTGCTTTTTCCAGGCTCTATCAGCCACAGTACAGATCGTTTCTTAGCACTCTTGAGTTACTTCTCCGATTGGTCAGATTAGTCTCTCTGGGCAAAAGACTTGCTATGCTTTTCTATCCTGGTTTCTGATGACTTCTTTACCTATTTTAATCATGTACATATTTATTAGGAAGATACTGATTTGGAAACAGCTCACTTGTCAGCATATGGTCACTGTCACTTAACTTTTCCTAGTTCATTTAAGGAGCATTGTGCAAGTAAATAAGAGAAAATGTGATTGTTTGATTTGCTGGGATTTTGCAACACATCTTGTGCAGAAACTGTTCTCTCTCAGAAAGTTTTGTTTAGATTTGTTCTGCTATGTTGAAAAAGGTGAAGCGAGTTTGTGGTGGAACAATGTAGGAACACAACAGTTTGTATATTGACTTGACCTCTTGGGACGACGGCCAGTATTTCCAGGCTTCAGTAGATTTCATGTTTATAGAGGCTCCATTGTTTAGTGGTTAACATGTAAAAGATGCCTGGTTTAAGATTCTGAGGAGACACAAATCCTTGGGTGGTTTGGTCTGGTGTAACAATCTGTGTGAAATTACTTGGAACATCCCTATCGTCCATAATATTGCTTTAACTTTGGAATATTTAATTTAACTTTGTTTTGCTAATTAGGGCTGTGCGATATGACCAAAATCTCATATCCCGATATAAGAATTCTATCGTCCGATAACGATATAAATCACAAAAATGTAACATTTTCTGTAAATTCTGTGAATCTCGGGCAGCTCGTCTTGCGGGAAGTGTTTCCAGCTGCGCGTCATGTTGCTGGAGTCGAGTGTTTTAACCGATGCATGAAACTATACATTTTTAGACATAAGTTGTAAAGGCCGCTGTTTTCTTTGTGAGTATTTATTACACGGCGTGCTGCGGGGAAAAGCCTGTTCTAACGTTTGAGTCTAAGGTTTATTTTTTAGCACCTGGCGGCTCTTTTTAAATTCTCATCCGTAAATAATCTGTTCTTTCACGTGATTCAGTTTATTTTGAAAAGTCTCAACAGGATCTTAAACTTTATTGTGAAAGGTTTATGTGGAACATAAACAAACGGACACGCGATGCCGTTACCGTGGTTGTTGCTAATAAAAACAGGCGCTTGTCCGTCTGTAGTGTGGTTATATTAAAAATAAGAGAAAGAGAGAACTTTAAGAAATTAATATAGCCACTACAGTGACCATCAAAACGATGAAAAAATATTGCCGTAAACAGTTTATTTTGCGACACCACGAAACAAAGGATAGCGTAAAATGAAACGATAGACGTTTTTATATCGTCATCCGATATATATCGTTATATCGAACAGCCCTAATGCTAATTTTCTATAGAGTTTACACTTTCTGTTTTTCATATTTATTTTTTAAGCGAGCGTCAAATACTCAAATTCATCGACTGTGGTGACCCCTTTCCAATAACAGAGCAGACAAAAGAAGAAGCCTTTATTTTGTTTTGTTTTTTTGTTCTGCCAGAGGTTTCTTCCTGTTAAAGGGGAGTTTTTCCTTCCCACTGTTGCCAAAGTGCTTGTTCATAGGGGTTCATATGATTGTTGGGTTTTTCTCTGTATTTATTGTAGGTTCTACCTTACAATCTAAAGCACCTTGAGGCAACTGTTGTTGTGTTTTGGCATTGTATAAATAAAACTGAATTGAATTGAATTATGAGATTGTTGATCTGAGTATAGGTTTAGCCATAAATCAACAGGATTTCCATTAATCTGTTAAGTCTAATGGGCAGCCTGGCCTAAGATAACCCCAGTAAACTGTTTATCTGACATATCCTGTTAGACAACAGCTATTAGTTTTACACATATAAAGAGAACCCAAAAGCACTATGACAAAGTTTCAAAATTATGAAAGAACCAGGCAGATATTATAACTTAATATCTGAAATTTTGCTTGGTGACTCTATCGACCAACAGCAAGGGATGAAAGCAGCTTTTTAAAAAAAAAAAAGACATACAAATTGTACAAACAAAACAACTATAGAAAAAGCATTAAAAAGAAAAATATACAGCACACAAACAACAAGTAAGGTGTAAAGTGACTTTCTGTTTATTTACCTCAGTGCAAAGATGATGCAATATTGTGTATTTGCACAGATATTAAATCAGACCCAGTAATTATTATTATTATTAGTAGTAGTAGTATTAGTAGTATTAGTATTAGTATTATTATTATTATTGCAAACTGCATTAATCAAATGCAGCCATAACAAAACATTCTTCACTCCTGCAGATTTTCTCCACAGGTGTTTTTCTCTTTTTTCCATGTTTTGACGTTCTGTGGGTAACCCTGAGAAAAAGACTCATTATCTGTACTGTTTTGTGCTACATTGGTAGCTAAGGAATGTGTTGTCTACCACATTGTAAATTATAAACGCTGTAGCTTGTGAGTACTTTATAAGCATTCATCTGCATGTCCAATAGTGGCAAAAAAGGCTTTAAAACCACACGTGGTGCAGGGCTAAAAACATGACTTGGTGTTGATAAAATGGTAAATGATAGCACATGACAAGTGTATATATGACGCTGAAACACATACCAGTGCTGCTATGCCCTCTGCACTCTGTTTTTTCATGTAGGTGGCCATTTGTAGGGGTAGTGTGTGTGTGTGTGGTGCAAGATTGCCAGTAAGGATATCTTGCAATGCACCAGAGCATATAGATGAAAGACTGAAGTACATGGGAAATATGCAGAAATGGGATTATAGGCAAAATGTCTTTTTTTTTTTTTTTTTTTTTTTGCTGTCTTGTGAGAAATTTGCTCAACAGTTCCTTAATCGTAACATAATCTAATACAAATATGTGACTAGTAGCTGTGCAGGAAAAACAGCTTCCCCACATCTTTTTGTATTGTAAGACTCACGGTGTCACATTACTAAATACAGCAATAGTTTGATCTGAGGGCTGTTTTTCTTTTCGTCTCTGCACCTAACCAAGATGAGGCATAAAATAACAGGTCTCTGTAGATTATTTATTGCATGTGTGACAATACCGACTGAGACATTGTTGTGCAGCTCTGTTAGAGGAGATTACCTTCTACTGAGTCACCGCTGCCTGCAAAGATGCTGCTCTCAGCAACAACACAGCAGCACACAGTAGTCAGACTGATCACCTCCGTGTTTATTCCGACTATCTTTCCTCTCCTCTCCTCTCCTCTCGAGTCCATAAAAGGACTTCTTTCTCTTGGCTGACAGCTTTCATTGCATTTTGAGGATCAGCAAGGATCACTAAGCTCAGTTCTGATCTGGCAGCTCAGTAATGAAAAACAGACTGAAATTACATAAGAGTTTGAGCACTTGAGTGTGTCATTTTGCCAGCAGGACTTAGCTGTTTTTAGCTTTGCCCAAGAACAGAGTTCTGCAACTCAACCCTGTCTGTTTTTGCAGGAAAGCGAGACCTCCCTGTGGGAGCGTAGGACATGGCCACTCTCGACGTGTAAATCCAATGATATTAAAACAGTTAAACCATTCTCACTTGCAGGCATACAGAAATGCATGGTAACTGATCCTCTCCACATTGAAATAGTAGTTATTAAAACTTCTCATTTGTGTTTGCATTGACTCGGTCTGCATATTGGCTTGTGCACTGTGAGCGGGTGTCACATTCCCACAGACACACAGGTAGGCGTCTGAATAGCTGACTGTCAGGAGCTGTTGTTTAATTGACTTTTCATGCTGTATGAAGTGTGTGTCCTTGGGATGTGTTTAAAACCTGCCCGCTATCACTAGACTTGGCCCAGCTTTAATAAAAGCAGCTCTCCCTGCATCCCCTCACCTCTGATTTCCATTTCAAAGTCCACTGAGCTTTCACGCTTCTCTGAGGAAAAAATTACACTTTCATGCCCACCTGTTCCATTACTCCAGTCTACAGTTTGAAATTAAGATGCAACTGGTGAAATTTAGAATGGAGTCATTAGCTGATATAACTGCCCAGCCGTCATTTCAGCCACTTTTCACTCTTGTTTTGAACATAAAAGACATCGGTATGGACGCAAATGATGGCAGACAGGTTTTGTAGTGAAGAGTGCATCTCTGATGATATCTGAGACATATGTAATCATTTATCTAATGTAAAGTCAATCTTACAGTAATCATTGAGCATCAGTTTTAACAGTTGGCCCGACAAAAGGATCCAGTAACCCAGAAAAACAGACAGACGGGTTCCTGCTCCCACCTGTCCCTGCATTAGTACCATCTTATCCTGATAATCCTGACAGTTAGCCTTACGGCCTGGGGAGAATGGTATTGGGATTAGGGATAGTGAAGTAATCATGACCATGACTTGGCTGGCTTTTTCTTTGGGATGTTGTCTGTCTGCAACACCAACAATACCTCCGACTTGCTGCGGTCAGTCGTGTCTGTACGAAATGATCACGCTGCAACAGTAAAGAAAAGTCCGGAGCAGCAAATATTTCATTTCCAAAAGGGTTGGGATGCTGTGTGAAGTGTAAAAACAAACAAACAAACATTTGAACCAGAACCTCAATTTTCCTGATAGTGCAAATAACTGCCACATTTTAAATAATCAACGATAAAAGTCTGTGATTTTCCTGTTCAATAACTACTTAATTAATCCATTAGCTGCCTAAGCTATTTTTGCCAGGAGTTTGGAGAACTTTCTCATAAAGGTTCCATAAGTAAATATTTAGTTTTTATATCTGTGTGTATTTATCTGTCTATTGCTCATCATCCAGCTCCAGGCTATGTGCCTCAAAGGATCTGTTTTTGAGCCAGCTGCGGGCAGGAAGCGTTTCATTAAGCCTACTTGCTTGCTATTGATCATAATGGATGACTTGGCATAGTAAAAAGCTGTCCTCTCCTTTCGTGTTCTCACTGTATTTCACAAAGTGGATGATGTGTGCTGACAACAGAGGACATAGAGACTTTCCCCTTGTGTGTGCTCCCCATTGTTCAGTAAATCTAAGGAATCCTGAGGGAAAATACTTTGCAAAGAGAACATTGTGGATGTGTGCTGGCATCATAGTTCTATGTTAAATCACGGTAACATGTTTAGTAGGGGTGCAACGATACACAAAATTCACGGTTCGGTTCGATACTTTGGTGTCACGGTTCGACATTTTTTCAATACAAAAAATGTTCATGCTGTTTTAATTTGTCATTTATTAAAGTTATAAATATATATTTTAACTCAAAAGTACAGTTTTTAAATGTAATGTTGCAGAAACAACAAACTGATAAAATAATAAATCTATCTGATCGAGAAATCACTCATCTTTGGAAAAGAGAGTTTATTACAGAGAAATGGCGCTTTCCAAAATAAAAGCTATACTATACGCTTCTTCTGGGCTATACTCTCAGCAGCATATCCCCAGCATGTCCCCATAAGGAGAATCATGTGCTAAGGGCTGTCTAAATGACTCGGGTAAAGTTTCTAGCATGCGTGCTTGTTGTTTTTGTCTGCTTCCACTTGTCTTTGCACTAGGATGATGTCGGTGCAAATGTGCAGTCATATTCGTTGTGTTCCCACTAGTGCTGTCAGCGTTAATCTCGTTAAAATGACGTTAACTCCATAACGCGGCAAATCTCCGTTAACGAGTTACCGCTCAACACTTTAATGAGCTAACTGCGCTAACGCAGTAGTTCCCACCCATGTAATTGAGCATTGCGTAGCACATCCGACATACTGTTTTACTTTTGTCCATGACGCGCTTACCTTCAGGGTCATACTTCACATGAAGACCAAATTAGTTCCAAAGGCCAGATCTGAATGAGGGTGGGGGAGGTTCAATTTGCCATGTTGCAACGAGCTTAGCTTCTGTCTTGCTAGCTTGCACTGCGCTCAGTGGATCTGCGCTCGACTACTCCGCCTAGGCTGCACTGTCAAGCGCAGATCCACTGAGCGCTCAACACCGACAGCATCGTCAGAAGAAAAGTTGATCAAATAAATAAAAAATTTTGTATTGTTCGATGCATATGCGTACCGAACTGAAAGCACTGTATCGAACGGTTCAATATCAATACGAGTATCGTTGCACCCCTAATGTTTAGAGATTGTTTAAACCGTATTTCCTTCTGAAGTTTGTAAGCAGGGTGTATTTGTCTCCCTATGCCAGCCTCTCTCTGTGTGTGTTTACATGCAGAAGCAGTGAGGATAAGCTGTAAGGCTATTATTCTGCCAGGGTGCCATAATTGCAAAGAACATTTAAAGCCTCTTTGCGTAGCTTAGCATTAGGAAGTTGATGACTCCCTAATTATAAATAACACCATAAAAAGTAGCTGATTAATAAAGAAAAGGCAACTGAAAGGAAATATTGACAATGTATGTTACCAGGCTTGTCTTAGATAGATAAGCACGCTGGAGTGCTGTGACAGAAACCAGCTTGTCAATGCTTTTAATCACTGTCTCTGCCACTAGCACTGGTTTCTTTGATCTGAGTCACATTAGGGCTGGAAATGTGGGTGCTAATGTGGAGAGTAAATACAAATATGATTACAAATGAATGGGTCTATTCAAAACAAGTTAATTGACTCCAGAGATCCTGTTTTTCAGATAGGATCATGCCTGCTGTTCGTCCTCCTTTTAGTTTTAGTATTATATTTAATAAAGCCACTACATTTAAACCACCTGCCGAATTTTGCATAGGTTCCCTTCATGCTGCCAGAACAGCCCTGACCCGTGATTGCGTGAACTCCACATGACCACTGATGATGTCCTGTGGTAAGATGAAAATGGTGCTCAGAAATCAGGAGATCATCACATGTATCTGCTAAGTAAAGAGCGTCATTTAAAAAATCATCAAACGCCACATAGCACTAATGTACATCAGTAAACTATCACTAAGTTGTTATTACTGTTTCCTGCGCTTCATTCTGGACCAAAACCAGATGGAGGAGCGAGGACTACACGAGCTGGCTGGTGTGGTCATGGAAAAGTACACAGCCTGATGGATACTGAGCTCAAGGGCTCAAGGTTAGAAAGGCTTGATAACAAAGATTTCGGATCAGTTTTCCCTGTCTCAGTCTAAAGAGAAGTCGCAGTTGCAGTATTGTTTTTTTTTTTTGTAGAGTGAAGCTTATTTTAACCATCTTCTTAACAAAAAACAAGGAGAACCTGAGGGTATTCTGTCTTTCTTAACATCTGCACCATTCAGGACCTCGCCACCATTAGAGATAATATTACATTATATCATCCAGCGTTGTTCATTGGCTCTACTTTATGCTGCTGAGTACAGACTAAGCTGCTGTGTTGAATTTTTTTCTGCATTTAAATACTGACAGAATGATGGATTTCTGCTTTCTGTGGGTCAGGCGCACTTTGACACGACTATCAAAAGCTGCTTTGTTGTGGCATGAAAAATTAACACCCAATCAATTGCTGGACCACCATCAGTGAGTCTCTGCCAAGATAATAACCAATCATCTCAGAGAAGCCGCTTACTTAGCTCATCCTCAGGGAGAACCAATATTGATCCTGGGCCAGACATTGCCGTCAGTAAGATACAAGGCTGTCTACAGTGTGTGTGATGTGAAGAATTACGCAAACACGCGAGTTGTTTCGTCTTTGTGAGTCATTTTGTTGTTTAGATTCACTAAAGAAGAATCTACTACATAAAGTAGTTCTGAGGATTTTCAACCCATCAGCAGGGAGAGTATCTGCTTCTTTGTGAAAGGAGAAGGGGACCTCCAGCAGGGCCCTGGTGTGAATACCTCTGGCCAAACAATCAGAAACAGACATCATGAGGGTGGCCTGAGAGCAAAATGTCCTCGATTGGGCCCTGTGTTCACCATGTAGCCTGATTGGCAGTTTCCATAGAATACCACAATTGGTAGGTCCACCACTAATGCCGTGTTCTGGGAGATCCCCCAGGACCCCATTCATGCCCTGATATTATAAGGGATGCATACAAACACATGGGGGCCATACAAACTACAGAGTACCATTTTTAATTACTTCAGTAAAATTTCTGAAAAATGGACCGGCCTGCTGGTGATACGAGAGGGGAGCGGGAGATCGACAGACGGATTGGTGCAGCGGCTGCAGTGATG
>NW_024582933.1:20886-59874 GCF_018398535.1 Haplochromis burtoni
TCCAGGCACACGTGAGTTAGTCATAAAAATGCCGGCTGACCTCAATAGGGGCACCATGGAAACAAGAAGGAGAAAAAGTGTTTGTATGTGAGTGTTTGTGTGTGTGTGTGTGTGTGTGTTGTTCAGGTCCACGTCATAGAAAGCAAAGAGTGATTGTACCAGCTCAGTGTCAAAGATGTTGGATTAACCTGAAAGATTTCAATAAATATGGGAATATTTCTAATGAGTCATTTATGCAGAGATCAAGAAAAATAGAATATCCTGTTTGGATCTTAGCAATCCGTGTTTTCCCCCCCAGAGAAGCGTTTCAATTTGCAGTATCCTGCACATTGTAAAGCAAGTTTGGACAAGAGTAAATTTTATGTGTGTATTGGTATGTCTCAGGTTATTTTATCTCTTAGTATTGTAGACTTTTGTGGGGTTTTGGGGATTTTATCACACCTATTTTACATTATGGGAGTCGTGGAAACCCCAGTTCATACATTTCTGGAAAAGCATCCATTATCCAGCAGGGTTATTTCCTGCTGTTTGCTAACATGCTTTCCTGCATATTGATAGACATTGGATTGCTTTGATTCATCATTAGGCATAATTATCTAAGCTCTGTTGAGCAAATGCACAGGGTTTAATCTATAGTTTAGCAGAGATATGCGTGGATGGTCTTTCAGGAATTGGAAAACAACCAACTAGTAAAATATGAACATAATCATATAAGCGCAGGGGTTTTCAGAATGATGTACAGTCTGTCTCATTTCACCTCACGTGAATATTAGCAGCCAGTAATGGACGACTCTCTTCAGGGTTATGAGAAGAAGCCATAAACCAACAAATCGCCATTTAGATAGGAAACAGATTCAGCTAGGAGCTGTTTACTTGGAAGGGTCTATTTGTTGTTCCATCCCCTGAAGAACTCTACAGCTGCCATATAATGGTGGAGTGAGAACAATTTTTCAGTATCTCCTCGTTCTGCAGCTTCGCAACACTGAACAAGAAGGGTAAATATGTTAAAGGTAAATGCAGAGATACCACAGACATGTTATTAAATAAGACTCCTGTATTCATGGTCAAGGCATATAAATATACTATTGTTTTCACATTTTTTGTAGGTACATAAGCTTATTACTCTGTTTTTTCTTTATTGACTTTAACATGCTCTTATCAGCTTCCTGCTTGTGTGTTTATATGTGGCAGGAATTACATGAACAGCTGCAAAGCATTGTGATTTCAAGTCTTGCACTTCACGCACACACCCCACTTCACACCTCTGCCAAGGCTGAAAAATTCATCATGCATCAACGGACTTCCTGCATTCAGAAAATATCCTTGGATTGTGATGTTTTCTTGAGGACATTCATTTCTCTTAACTTATATTTGTGAACATATGATCCGACTCTAAGGGGTAATTACTGTTTAGTTAGGCCTGACCCAACCTCTGGTAACATTTTAATCCAAATGTATGTTGGACTTTTTAAGTAACCGTGCTAATAAACAAACAGACAGGCAGGCAACCTGAAGCCATCAAATAACCTCCCCGTTGGAGTTAATTACGTGCTTGTAATCATAATATACAGTGATTGCATTTGAGGCTGACAGAAGCATTCGTTTAAAGGCTGAAATTTTTAATATAGTTTTGGCTCCTGTGTAATATTTCCTCTTCCCTAACCTATTTCCTTCTTTCCATAATTTAAAGTAATTTAATAATGGCTCGTCTGGGTTTACTTAATGTTGGCAAAGACCTGGAGGATGGATGGATTCTTTGAGTGAATACAACAAGTTACATTTAGACTTAGATTAAAAAAAGCCTTGTAAGTATCTTACACTCAGACTGCTGCTTAATGCAATGCCTGTGCAGACTACCGATATCTTACAGGAGCTTGTCAGAAGGCAGCCATCCAGCTGCAGTGTATGGACCCAATGTATGGTCTGCTGTTACTTTGACTCACACACCTAATCTTGTGTATTCCCAGTCACTGCACAATCCCACATACCTTTGCGCGCATACACACTCTTGGGGCTGTCTTGACAGGTGCAGGCATGTGGAAAGGAAGAGATGTAGCCACAGTTAGTTAGATTCCTTTGCATACAAACACATGCAACACATTTGGAGCAGACACTCTGAAGTGATTGGAGAGATGTGGAAGAAGCACAAAAGTCCAGCCAACCGCATGCATGTGCACACAGGCAAAATGAATAGTAAGCACACTGAAAGCAGCTGTGTCTTTCTGCACTGCAAACATTCCTCCATTGGCTTTTCTTTGTTTTACCCATATTTTTATTACTGGTTGTTCCACCTTGCAGGAAGCTGTCGTAGCACGCTTGTTTGTGCATCCCAGTGTGAATATGTGTGTGGAAGAGGGAGCAAGTAAGAGAGACGGAGCAGGAGGAGGGGTGGAAAACTGGCTACTGTGAGGCTCAGTCACATGGGCATGCACGAGAGGCAGGCAGGCAGACTAAGAGAGGCTGGCTATCATTTGAGCTGCAAGCACCAAGTCAAGCTGTGAGGATGCTCTCCCACTCCTGTACAACCCTGGCTTATAGGTATTAGCTGTTAGTGTCTCAGCTGGCGAGAGACAGTGAATCATAGTGTGCTGGTTGGAAGAGGAAGTCTCTGCAGAGTCCAGGCTGAAAGTCATGTTCACTCTCCTCTTGTTCTCATTTAGCCTGTTGTGAATTGTTCACAGTAATGCGCACTCTGAAAATTGCTTCCTCGGAGGAGCAGAGCCAACCGATTTTAAACCATCAAAAGCTTGTGCACATTCAGACGCTGGGATCTGGTAACATTTGCTGCATGAAAAACAAAATGAGCTTCCCTTTTACATTTCCTTCCACCACCTGAGATGTTTTCACACTTGCACTGCAGCTTTTCCAGACATTGTCCATTAATTGTGCCGAATAAAGCAAACACAGTTGCTTCTGGACAACAGTAGAAAGTGATCCCAAGGTAATTCTCCTGAAATTGTTTGCAGCTCAACCCAACTTGTACTT
The DNA here is from genome assembly GCF_018398535.1 of Haplochromis burtoni. Classification (NCBI taxonomy): domain Eukaryota; kingdom Metazoa; phylum Chordata; class Actinopteri; order Cichliformes; family Cichlidae; genus Haplochromis; species Haplochromis burtoni. The sequence goes on from NW_024582933.1 coordinate 23,872, forward strand.
GATGGTTGATTCTGTGCCACCTTTTACAAGAAGGTACACCCTCTTTCGGTTCTAAGCTTTTATGTATCAGGACATAATGAAAATCATGTGGTTGACTATTTTACCAGAAAAAAGTGCAGAAGCGGTGCATGAAAAATTAAACGTAATCACCTTTAGCAGCAGTAATCTGAAATAATTGTTACCTGTATGACTTTATCAGCCGTTCACATCATTTTGAATCTTTTTTAAAGCGTTGCTTCCGTTCATTAAACCAGAGCATTTCAATCTTGCTGATGTATAGATCATTGCAGCACCTTGATTCATTTCTTTTTCTTTTTCTAACTCTAGAGCGCAGGTGTTGACTCCAGGCCTCGAGGGCCGGTGTCCTGCAGGTTTTAGATGTGTCCTTGATCCAACACAGCTAATACAATACACAGTTGGGGCGATCGTGGCTCAAGAGTTGGGAGTTCGCCTTGTAATCGGAAGGTTGCCGGTTTGAGCCCCAGCTTGGACAGTCTCGGTCGTTGTGTCCTTGGGCAAGACACTTCACCCGCTGCCTACTGGTGGTGGTCAGAGGGCCCGGTGGCGCCAGTGTCCGGCAGCCTCGCCTCTGTCAGTGCGCCCCAGGGTGGCTGTGGCTACAACGTAGCTGCCATCACCTGTGTGTGAATGTGTGTGAATGGGTGGATGACAGGTTGTGTAAAGCGCTTTGGGGTCCTTAGGGACTAGTAAAGCGCTATAAAAATACAGGTCATTTACCATTTTACAAATTGCTAAATGACCTCCTGTCATGTCTTGGGATTCTCCAGGGGCCTGGTAATGAACTAGTCATGTGATTCCGGTGTTTTGACCCAGGATGATATCTAAAACCCGCAGGACACTGGCCCTTGAGGGCTGGAGTTCAACACCCCTGCTCTAGAGTCTGAGATGCAGCACTTGGGGTTTGTTTGCAGTTTCTCCAAGCATTGTATGGTTAGATCTTGGGTGGAATTTACTGGAAGGTTCACTCTTGGGAAGATTGGAAGCTGTCTTGAATGTTTTTCACTAAATAATCTCACTATATAACGATGGACTTCACACTGTTTGGAAATGGTCTTATAACCCTTCATAGAACTCTTCTTCTCTAAATCATTGCTGTCGTCTTTCCTCCTTGGCATCATGTTAACACACTCCTGAATTCTCCAAAAACCTCACACCTGCCCTTAATCCATTCATGAGTTTATTTTGATTAGCAGTACCTGGCTGATCCTAAACCTCTTTATTCCCATGTAAGCAGTAAGGATGTACTTTCTAATACACTGTTTCTGCATTTTGGTTAAAATTGTGGTAGATAAACAATTCAAGATTAATTATATTTTTGATTATTTTTTTTGAAAGAGGGTGTACTTTCTTTCACGATGGCTGAATATTAATTGAAATGGCTGAATGGGCTTTCACCCAGCTGCTCCTCTTTTGTCCTAACGGCAGGGTTGCATGTTTCTAGGCGTGCAGCAGTGAGATTTGAAAGCAATATCTTCTCCAACAAAATCAGGCCTATCACCTTGTCATAAGCAATGAGGAACTTTCTGCTTTCCTCAGCGGTACGGGATGTGTTGTAACCTTACTGACACAATACCACAAGAAAATCTTTTAAACATTGCCGCTCCATCTGTTTCCCAAAAGTGAAAAGTAATCACATAAGCAAAACTGGTGTCCTCATCAAAGTGTCTCATCAGTTGTATTCATATCATCGTGTATTTATTCCCAACTGTCAGGCTGTGTTGCTGCAGTTTCTCCATAAATTCCACCATCTGGGCTGCTGAGTGTGATAGCAGTTATGATGATAACAGTAACAGAGTGAGGCTGATTAATTCCCTCTCTGTCTGAAGCCATCTCTGAACCACCCTCTTCATCACTTTCCACTCTTTCTTTTGCTCATTTTCCGTTCTCCCTTTCCTGTTTTCCTACCCTTCTCTCCATTATTATGCTGAGTGTTATATATGTCTATAATTATGTCTATTTCAGGCTTTCCTGGTGGAAACAGGACTCTGATTGCCTTTCTCTACTGTTTACATCCTGTTATTAGGCTGGAAATGATCATAACATGGCAGATACTGCTTTACTTCATGTATTTACTGGTATGATTAGTATTTACTAGTGTAGCACGTTGTCACCATACTAGAACTGTTTATCTAATATGTTTAAGCTTGTCTCATGATATGCGGACGCACCTGCACGGCATCTGCAGATCACACCCACGGTGTTAAAACACGGGGACTCAGGGGTTGTTGTTGTGGTGTGATGTGCGGCTGGCAGCTTGGGAGCTGCAGCCAGTGTAAATAAATGGCTCAAAAAACGGATCTGTGGTCCCGCCGTGCCTTATTCACGCCACAGAGGCATATTGAGTTAAAGTTAAAGTGAGTTCATTAAGAGAGCTTGCAGTCACACATGTATCTGTGAACCTGTACTTGGGCTGGGGTGGGTGGACTGTAAATGTCTGAATAAACCTATTGGCATTGGAACAAATAAATAGGATACATTTTGGTGCATAGTCTAGTCAACCGTCACACACATGGGCTTCAGCGCCGCCTGCACAGCAGAATAATCAGTTGTAGTTCATGAGGTTTTCTAAAGGACTTCGTGCCCTTGATGTTACTGTTTCCTGCAGTCACTCAGTCAGGCCCCTGCTTGTGTTTGACACTGTCATTACATAATGTTAGGCTGCTGCATCCACCCTGTGGGATTCATCTTTGTCACGGGAAGGACTAATGATGCTGAGTAATGGAGCCTCTCTGTCACAGAGCGACTTACAGCCAGTGCTTTGTCTCTTCTTGTCCCCTCTCCTACAGATGCAGCTGCTAAGAAAGCCTTCATCACAGAGGTGAGCCACCACCTGCACCTGTCTCTCTGTCTTTTACTTTGTTTTTGATCTTTGCTTTTTGTCCCATACTATCCCACTATAATGGTTTCATTTGAGGCTTTTAATTGGTGCTTGAAAACCGCCTCCAATGTCACTACAAACAGCACAAAATATTTAAAAGCATTAGTGATTTTTCTTCTTGTCTGTATTTATAGGACACAACATTTTATCAGCATGTATCCTTGCTCTCTACATACATATATACAGCTACATTTAAACTATCCTGAGTTTGAATAAGTAATCCTTAGTGAGGCAAAAGCTCACTCCACCCTTCTCTAAAAACATGGTTTATGGCCCTTTTTTATTCTTCTGTTCTCTCCAGTGTCAGCGAGAGCAGATATGATCATCAGCACAGAGCCCTGCCTGCACGTTGTTCAAATAGTTTTGTTCGGGAGGGGCACCCAATTAGAATAAAGGGATGTTTTCCTTAAGACAGTGGAAGAAGTGAGGCGCTGCACTAAAGCCCAGTATGAGATAAACAGGAATTATTCTGAGCCGCGACTCAAACTCAAAGCTGGAAATAAGCATAATAAGTCTTCTTTAATCCTCCTAATTTGATCAATCCCTTTTATACACAGCGCATTTTAGCAAGCCCTAAAGTATTGCCCAATTTGTTTAATAGGAGTGTGCAGATTATTTAAATCTACTTAAATACCAGTTTAAACCAAAAGCTCAGTGACCATTACGTACAGTGGCTCTAGAATTATTTGCAGTGGATAAGATCCTAAAATCATTACATCAGCTCCATTACATTAGCTGAGCTACAGTCTGTATATCGCTTCAAAATGACAAACATCAGACGTTGAAATTGCTGCCATTCAACGGTCTCCATTCATAAAGAAGTGCAAGTACTGCTGACCGGATTATAATAGTCTGCTTCTCTCTTCTTCTTATCAGATGGCCTCATCCTCAGGCCAGCCTGGTCAAGGAAAGAAGATTGGACACAGAGGGGTGGACGCATCAGGGGAGACTACTTATAAGAAGGTGCTATACTATACAGTTTCTGTTTCTAAGAGTGACCTTTGATATGCTATCGAAGAATAGTGCTATGTCTCTAGGTGTTATAAAATGAGTTTTTCTGCCCTGTTACACCCAAAAAAGGTTTTAGAGGCCAGAGGAAAATAAAGATTTTTCTTTCAGTCAGTTTTATTATCAGAGGTTAATTTATCTAAGAAATATATGCATTTTCTGTTTGTCTGGTAATCCGAAATATGAAATGACATGACGCAGACTCATTGCCTTTGTACACTTTATAGATGATACCATTAGATTCTACTGAAACATTTCTAAAGAGCAATCTCAGACTGTCCTGTGAGGTTTAGAAGAAGATGAAGAATTTCATTTTTGCCTCCTCCACTAACTCTTTTGCAGACCACATCATCAGCCTTGAAAGGTGCCATCCAGCTGGGCATCGGTTACACAGTGGGTAACCTGAGCTCCAAGCCTGAAAGAGATGTGTTAATGCAGGACTTTTACGTGGTGGAGAGCATCTTTTTCCCCAGGTTTCTGTTACACCCAAACACCCACTAAAGCCCTCTAGTGCACTAATAAGTGGAATTTTTTTAATTTATTGACCGGATGTTGTTATCCTAAACTTTTAGTGAAGGGAGCAACCTTACTCCAGCCCATCATTTCCCGGATTTCCGCTTTAAAACGTACGCTCCTGTGGCCTTCCGCTACTTCAGAGAACTGTTTGGCATCAGGCCGGATGACTACCTGGTAAGAGTTCACTCGTCTTTGTCTCTAGATCCAGACTACGTTTAAGGTCATTGAAAACACTTGAGTGGTAGCAGACCAATCAAGGTTGGTAGCAGACTTTCCTTTATTGGTTAAAGCACTCTTTGATTTGAATCTACACACACCTTATCAGTAAAATTTTTTTATATCCTTCCAATGTCCTGAAAGGACGATTTTTCTCTAATTTTAGATATAAATAAACTTCTTTTTAACGGCCGATAGTGGCCAAACCGATTTGACACAGAAAAAGGCATCACTGCAACTTGTTGGGGTGGAGGTATAAACAACAGAATTAGAAGAAAAAAACTCTTGATAAAAAGTGGGATCTTAGTAGAGAGCTAAGTGAAAAGGAATGTGGACAATAAGCCATGAGACAGCATCTGAGAGGGCAGAGAGGAGAGGAGAAGAAGGCTGGAGAAAGAGAAGGCAGGTCTGGAGCTTGTCTCTCTTCCTCTGTCTGGGGAACCTGGAGGCTGCATGATTCAACGCTCTGCATATACATACACTGATTAGTCAGTGTTTTTGCATGCTCCATGTGCACTTGTCCTCAATGCATTGGTACTCCAACCACGTGGAAACACAGCATTGTGCCGGCTTTTCTCCCTTTTCTCTTTCAGTCAGCAAGTCATCTGGAGACATTTCACCACTGACTGGCTGTACTTATTATTCAGATTTTAGGTCACAGCATAAACTCAAAATTATAATATGAATCTAGAGTCTATATTCTCTTTTTAATTCTTTTTTTAAGCATTTCCTTAAGCACTTGGACATAACATAGGACAATCTAGTTGATTGTCTTAACTGGTAGATGGTGTTAATTGAACGGTGCTCAACAAATCCTGAATTGAAATTTATAGAAAATGCAGCAGCAGCAGAGGAAGTGGTATACAGAGGTCCCTCGCTATGACACGGTTCACCTCTCGCAGCCTCGCTATTTCGCTGAATTTTTTTTGTGCAATTTTTCATGCTTTTATTTATTTATTTATTTATTTATTTATTTATTTATTTATTTATTTATTTATTTATTTTACTGTGCATTACGTTCTGCATCCTGATTGGCGGTAGACTATTGTCAATCAATCTTGTGCCATGTCTCCTGTACAGTACAGAATGCGTTCACCTTCTCAAATTAATATAAATCTTCGATTGCTAGCAGTGTGATTCCATAGTGCTGCACTAAATGTTTGTAAGTTTTCTCCCCAACAAATACAACAATGTTGATTAGACGTTTTGCACCATCAAAGGCAACCGCGGGTGCCTTTGGTTTCATTCTATAATACTGGACTTATTTTCTACAAAGGTTTGAACTTTGAGGGTTTTTAAACAAGAGAGAAAAGTGTGAAAATGTTCATGCCTGTCTGCGAAAAGTGTATAAAGTGTGTAGTGAGGGGTTTTACAGCCTTACAGCATCTATAATAATACTAAAAAATAAAGTTGACTCCTTTGCGGATTTCACCTATCGCGGGTTATTTTTAGGACTTAACTCCCGATAAACGAGGGACCATTGTAAACCTCACTAACCTAAGGGGTCAACACTTTAATTTGGGACATAGTCAACAAAACTTTCAATGATTTTTAAAATCAGATATCACTGATATTTCTGTACTTGCACACTTACGCACTGACGACCACTGAAATTAATTTAGACAATGCTTCAAAAGTAAGGCTAAAGTAAGATTACATTACATGATCGCTGGTTGTTGGTTAGACGTGCTACAGCAAAGACTTAATGTTCATGTTTAGTGTTCAGTCTGCTGTGGATTTTTGGTTGTAAGTTAAAAAAAAACAACTTTCACTTCAACTGCAAGGCTAAAATTTATGGGCATAAAGTGCTATAATAATGATGATGATGATACATGCTATTTCTGTATAGCATCTTTCTAAACCCCAGTTACAAGATACTAAAATAGCAGCATGGAAACATTTCTGAATGCATAAAAAGAGAGAAAAAAGACAAAATGATGACAGAAATCATTAAGAATACATAATAAAACATTATGAACAAGCCAGGTGCTGTTGTAAAAGCAGATAAGTGACAGATAAGAGTCAAACTTGAAGCTGCGCGTGCATTAAAAGCTCAAATTTTAATCTAGAACATAATTATTCTGTGACTTATGAACTGAAATGTAGTCTCACTATAAAAAATTACTGTATATGAGCCATTTCTGCTCACAGGTAGCTGATGTTGTTAGAGTTCATTAGTGGTGGATGTTAAAAAGTAATTTGTTACAGTAGAAAATTGCTGCCATTAAAAGGTAATTTGAAGGGTTAACGGCTTTTTGCATTACCAGAACACTTTGGTCGTATTTCCTCTGTCTCGTAACCAACAATAAGCTTGTTAGTGTTGCTACGAGTGACAGCTTCAGCCATTGCTGTTGTGGGGCTGTAGCACTGGCACCATCTAATCCAGCCTTTCTAACAAGTCACTCTGTTATGTGTTACCACCAACAAGTTATTCATAGACAAATCATTAGGGCCTGGCAGAAGAGATAATGTGTTGTTGACACATTTGTGGCGGCAGCTACTGATTTTTGTTATTTCCTGTGGACCTGCCAATTATGGGCCTTTCTGTTTTGTCAGTAAATAGTGATAAAGGGATGTTAGATTTTCTCACACCCAAAAAGACAAAGAAAGCTTAAATAGTCTCTGCAGCAGTTCTGTTTGCTGAAGATTTGAAGCTGTTTTATCACATCCCTAAAGAGACTTTCTCGTCTGATAAATTAGACATCTTAGTGTAGGGCTGTGACGACTATGACCAAAATCTCATATCCCAATATTAAGACATCTATCGTCCCGATAACGATATAAATCACAAGAATGTAGCATTTTCTGTAAATTCTGTGAATCTCGGGCAGCTCGACTTGGTGAAGTGTTTCCAGCTGTGCGTCATGTAGCTGGAGTCAAGTGTTTTAACCGATGCATGAAACGATACATTTTTAGACATAAGTTGTAAAGGCCGCCGTTTTCTTTGTGAGTATTTATTACACGGCGTGCTGCGGGGAAAAGCCTGTTCTAACGTTTGAGTCTAAGGTTTATTTTTTAGCACCTGGCGGCTCTTTTTAAATTCTCATCCGTAAATAATCTGCTCTTTCACGTGATTCAGTTTATTTTGAAAAGTCTCAACAGGATCTTGAGCTTTATTGTGAAAGGTTAATGTGGAAACTAAACCAGCGGACATGCGATGGTTTTGCCGTCGTTGTTGCTAACGACAACGCATAAAAACAGGGGCTTGTCCATCTGTAGTGTGGTTATATTAAAAATAAGACAAAGAGAGAACTTTAGGAAATTAATATAGCCACTACAGTGACCATCAAAACCATGAAAAAATATTGCCGTAAACAGTTTATTTTACGACACCACAAAACAAAAGATAGTGTAAAATGAAACTATAGACCTTTTTATATCGTTATCCGATATATATCGTTATATCGAACAGCCCTAGTGTGAAGATGAGCCTCCCAACTGTTTGCTTATTGCTATTCCTAGTCAGCTTCACATTCTTATCCTCCCGTCCTGCTTAGGTGTGTTTTAAAATGTTGGAATTGATTCAGGAGAATGTTCAAATGTGAGTAATTAGCGGAAGTTAGATGGGGAGTGTTTGTATAAAAAAAGGTTACAACGTTGGAATTTTAAAAGCATGTTCTTTCAGCTTTGTGTTTGTTTCCATTGTAATTCTGTAAAATATATATTTATTCTATGTCCTTATATGTCCTATGGCCTTTTGTGTTTCATTAATATTCAAATTTGGGCTCTGTGTCTCAGCATGCTGGTGTTTGTGTTTGATTTCCAGTGTTTATGTTTATTATCAGCACTGCAGGCAACTCCTAATTTATAGATTTGATCCCCAGAGAGCCAGAGAGTTCTAGTCAGCGTGGTATTCTTCATTAATATGTTGTTAACAGGAAGGTATCAGAGGAGATGTATAATGAAGTGCCGTAATTATTTTTCTGTGCTTTTTTGTGTTCCACTGGTAGCGTTTGCATGGATTGCAGTAATCTAAAAGAACCAGATGGGAAGGGTTAAGGGGGATCTATGCGGGGAGAGGTGAAAAGGATTCGGTCCACTCAGCCAATTCCACCTTTATGGCAGCAGCAGCGGCTGTGATACAGAGCTTACGGAAGCAATTAAAGTACTTAGGTGAACTCTTCTGAGTCATGGCTCAGTCAAATCTGAACACCGTTAACAATTTACTGAGTCAGTGTGACTCACACTGACACAGTCAGTGTGACTCACACTGACTGAAGAAATGATCATGTTCCATGACTTTGTCGAATAGACTGCAACTTTAAAAAAAACATGTTTTCTGTAACTTGTCTACGAAGTTGCGTTCAGTTTCAGAGTAGTACAATTTGTGCGTCTTGCAGACAGAGTACTACTAACAGCTAATTCAGTGTACTTTTACTTAGTACTATATCCTCTATGTAAACAATTGTAAGGTCAAATTAGGTCAATATTCTTTCTCATCTATTTAAAGTTTTATTTACAGTTGTTTTGTTTAACTTTTTCATAACATTGGTCATTTTTCCGTGTGTAACCCTGCAGTACTCCCTGTGCAACGAGCCTCTGATCGAGCTGTCCAATCCTGGAGCGAGTGGCTCAGTCTTCTATCTTACAAAGGACGATGAGTTCATCATCAAGACTGTGATGCACAAGGAGGCTGAATTCTTACAGAAGCTGCTGCCTGGATACTACATGGTAAGCAGATTGTGTGCATGACAGCGTACCTAAAATGTATATGTAACGTGCTCAAATGGGCGTGTCCCACCAAAGAAGTTCAAATGAACTGCCACAGCAGCTGTTCTTCCATGTTTTATTTATTTTCTCACTGGGATTTGGCAACTCTTTTCAGGTTTACGTTAAGTAACGCACACTAATTTCTTGTCGTCAAGACACACAGATTCATGAACACTGGATAAAAGGCAGGGAACCCTTTGTGTACTTATGCATGTTTGTTTGAAGACACCACACTTTTTTACAAATCCATATTTTAATAGAGATGCTTTGCATGAGTCGTAGTTCAAAAAATAACCCTTCTTTAGCTTATGCCAGGCTTTAGAGCAGCCTCTATCTGAAACAAGCTATTTAGCTCCCGTTTTTCTTTCTTTAAGGCCAGCCTGCATTTAAGGAAACTTTTATCTGATTGGCTACCCTTTTTTCACAGCTTCAACTGACCATATTAGGGATATCTGTTCTTAATGACATCATAAAAGGCCAAGAGTAGAACGATTTGTCTATTAGCAGTCTGAAACCTGACATTTTGGCACACAGGGATTACTTCTACATGCACTGACCTCATCATTTGAAATATTGGCTATGTTGAAAAACTGTAATAAGGCATATATGGAAGAAAATAAGAAAATCGTGAATAAATAATAGGTTATTATTTATTATTATTTCATTTAAATACTAACTTCTATTCCTACTTTTTTTTTAAGCTCTCAGGTTTATGTAAGATCCTGGAAATGTTTCCTCCAAGCACAAACCTTCAAATAAAGCAGACTTAACAGCTTTTATCTTCTGTGACTGAAACCTCAGGCCATAGGATTTCATAAGAGACTGGCTGGTGTTTTTCAGTAGCCGGATGTACTGTACTTAAGCCTAACAGAGCATGACTTCCACCAACAGTAGCCCACTCCCACCCCCTCCAAAACTTCACAGCCTCTTTCTGAAAGAAGTCAACCAGCAACAGCTCCATGTATGTCCATGCTGCTAATCCAGCCTCACAGGTTCATAGCCCTCGCCCTTGTGTTTATTCATGCACCGACAGCTGCGGGCAAAGTCCACTGCAGGAATTTGTTTAATCATTTAAGGAAGTTGAAGTCTCAGCGCATTTACTGTGACCTTTTCCATCGTTTTGGTTGTGCTCTGAAACATTTTCACAGGTGTAATTGGTCTTAAGCGAGTGGTTTAATAAAAGCGGAGAGTTTCGGGCTGTAGCCCGAGGCAAGAGAAAGGGGAGGGAGGTTTTAAAGACTCTCAGAAACAGACACAGGACAAAAAATGTATGTTTGGACATTGAGAAGTAGTTTGAGTATTGGAGACTTATCTGTATTTTAGGCAAACACATAACAGACAGCGTACAAGCAGTCATTGGTGGAGCTCCACGTCTTCAACAGCTGACTGGCTCATGGTTGTGGGCTGAAGACTCTGGCTCTGGGCAGCATGCAGACCACAGTGATGTAACTGACTTCGTGCTGCCACTTCTCTCCCCTCTGTTTATTCACCCTTCTATTATATGGCTTGTCCTTCGTGTTTTAATGTCTTGTCACTCTCCAAAGAGAGCCTCCTGCTGCTGTGGCTCTCTCAGCGTGATTTATTTTCCTTGATTTCCCCCTCTCGCTCTGTCTTTGTGTTTAAATCCTTCCTCTCGTTTTTCTTCTCCATCCCTCTCCTCTGCTCCCGTGCCTCACGTGTTCGTGTTGTTGGCTCGTCACCGCTCTGCCCTCGTAACGCTGACAGAAGGGTTGTGTGTGGCTGAGGGCTGAGGATGCTCTTTCTCTCTTTGCTGCTCTTTGTAGAAGCTTTTCTCATCTGAAGGTCATTCACCAAGTACCTAGTCTTTTCAGCCACATTTTCTAGTTATCCTTCATCTCTCTGGAGTCTGTTCCTCTTTCTCTCTCCTCTTGCAGTCATTTTTACCCCTGATTGCTGTGTGTTACCACTATATGGAGCAGCCCTCTGTTTCTCGCACTTCTCTCATCTTTCTAATGGGACTGAGCTGGCCCAAGTCCCAAGGTCAAAGCAGGTTTATAACTGAGGAACCAGCCAAACTAATTTGTTTGCATTGATTCTTGAAATATTTGGCATAACCTGTGATACAGAGGAAAGTACTTGCTAAAGAACTTTTTTAAAATGTCCTTGTGTGCCTTCATCTTGTTATTGCATTTGGCTTAGCCAAAAATGATCTAAAGTGCTTTGTGTCTTTTCATTTCTGTTCAGTGATAATAGTTTGACTGTGACTTTGCACAAAAAATCCCCCAAAAACCCAGTCAGATATGAATTCAGCCGATTACCCCTTGTAGTCGGACTCCTCAGGCATCGCTGCTCTCCTTCCACAGCTGTTATTTTTAGATCGCTCTGTGTAAGTCCCCTTCTCATCACTTGCACGTGAGCATCTGCAGTTCCCACTGGATCTCCTCCAGTGTATCAAAATAGTGATTCTTCAACTTGACTTACATTTCTGGGAAATGGAAGAATAGCAGGAAGCCAAATCTGGCAATCAGGTTGATTAGTAAACCAGAACTGAGTTGGAGTGGCTTCAGCTCCAGATTTTTCAGTGTGTTATTTATTGGCATACATCGCAACTCAGGTTGTTTATGCTGAATATTTTCCCTCAGGTGCCTCAGCACATTACAAATTTCACAGTGAATAACCTTGTAAATATTGAAAAAAAAAGCAAAAAAGCAGCAAGAAACAACTTGGGTGTGCACACCGACGACCTTTACGCTGAAAACTCCTGTTTGGTCTTTAAGTCCTGGCCAGAGACAGAGCTCTCGCTAAGACATATGTTCTTCGAGATGAGAGTCAAGTCAGTTTGATGCAATACATTCAGCTCAATTCAATTTTATTTATATAGTGCAAAATCACAGCAACAGTCACCTCAAGCCGGTTTATATTGTAAGGTAAAGACATTAAAATAATACAGAGAAAACCCCAGCAATCAGATGACCCACTATGAGCAAGTGCTTGACAAAGGTGGGAAGGAAAAACAACCTTGTAAAAGGAAGAAACCTATAGCAGAACTAGGATGAAGTATTAAATATTAGGGCTGTTCGATATAACGATATATATCGGATGACGATATAAAAACGTCTATCGTTTCTTTTTACGCTATCCTTTGTTTCGTGGTGTCGCAAAATAAACTGTTTACGGCAATATTTTTTCATCGTTTTGATGGTCACTGTAGTGGCTATATTAATTTCTTAAAGTTCTCTCTTTCTCTTATATTTAATATAACCACACTATGGACGGACTAGCGCCTGTTTTTATGCGTTGTGGTTAGCAACAACGACGGTAACAGCATGGCGTGTCCGCTTGTTTATGTTCCACATAAACCTTTCACAATAAAGCTCAAGATCCTGTTGAGACTTTTCAAAATAAACTGAATCACGTGAAAGAGCAGATTATTTACGGATGAGAAGTAAAAAAGAGCCGCCAGGTGCTAAAAAATAAACCTTAGACTCAAACGGTAGAACAAGCTTTTCCCCGCAGCACGCTGTGTAATAAATACTCACAAAGAAAGCGGCGGCCTTTACAACTTATGTCTAAAAACGTATCGTTTCATGCATCGGTTAAAACATGCATTCGACTCCAGCTACATGACGCGCAGCTGGAAACACTTCCCGCAAGACGAGCTGCCCGAGATTCACAGAATCTTTTGTAGAACTGTAACCATTAATTATTTTCTTTATTTTTAATAAGTAATTCAAGTAAAACATGTAAACAAAATTACAACATAAAAATTCACATCATCGCACTGAGAATGATCAAAAACCTGTCAGTCATACTTTCATTCTGACTGTGTGCTCTGGTGGAGCATCAAAGGTTTTTGTTCTTACAGTAAATTTAAAAGCTTAAATTCCGCTTTGATACGACTCTTTCCCGAGTCGTGCTTTTTAAGTATGATTTTCTTCTCCTGTGGCTACAGAATCCAGTGACCACTTTGATATACATGACATGGCACTGTGAGAAAAACCTTCATTTCTGTTGGCTCTCTCTGTTGTGTAACGGATCCTGGTGCGATCAGGTGGTGAATATGTAACCGTAGCCAAAGTGTGTGTACACTGAGAATCATGTGTTGTTTCTCAGTCAACTGTTTGCGTAACATGTATCAGCTATCCTATCCTTCGTGTATGTTTCGTTCCGTCACGTTCCCATGAGGAGAAAAATGCCTCTTTGTGTTCAGTGGCGTTCCTTTTTGTGCTGTTTTGAAGCTTTTATTTAAACTGAAATGGATATCATTAATCAAAAGCAACAATTTCTGTTCCAGTGTCAGAAACACTGCCTGAAGTCATACAACTTCTAAAAGATATATATATTTTTGTTACATGTGAGCTTACTGTACCTCACACATATTGTATTTCGGCTCAATCCCTCACAGCGTCTCCTTATGGTGTTCATTTCTCATGTTCTCCCTCTTTTCCTCTCATCTCCAGAACTTGAATCAGAACCCTCGCACTTTGCTGCCCAAGTTTTTCGGCCTCTACTGTGTCCAGTCAGGTGGCAAGAACATCCGTGTGGTTGTTATGAACAATGTCCTCCCCCGCGTGGTGCGCATGCACCTCAAGTACGACCTGAAGGGCTCCACCTACAAGAGGCGAGCGTCCAAGAAGGAGAGGGAGAAGGCCAGGCCCACCTTCAAAGACCTGGACTTCATGCAAGACTTGCAGGATGGCCTGATGATGGACCAGGACACTTGCAATGCCCTGACCAAGACCCTGCAGAGAGACTGCCTGGTGAGAAATATGAATATACAGCTAAATGCAAATACTAGTTTTAGCTTTTTTACTTATGTTTTCTGTTGAGACAGACAGGAGGGGAGGAGATGGTGAAGTTGGTTTGCTTGTTGTGATGCAGGATCCGTTAAATGGCTCATAAAGAGTAATGGTAGATGAAGAAGCATATAAAAAGTCTTTAAAAAGAAGGGTGGGGAAGCCCATGATACTCATGGTGCCCTGATTGATAAAAGAGGATGGATGAGAGTAGACAGGGGAGCTGGAATGGAAGAAAAACTTTTCTTGAGGTTATGATGTTTGGCATTCCCAGGACCCCTTTCTATAAATTAGAGCTGTGTTACGAGTACAAGGTTTAACGAGGTGTCTGGTCTGGTAGCTGGCTGGCTTTTTCTCTTGTAAATCACTGTCTGCTGTTTCCATTTACAGTACTCGGAAAGCAGTGTGTGTGCACTCACTGGCAGTCAAATACATTGTTTATCAGTGTGGGCATGCCCGTGCACCACTCTGTCTTGTGTATAGCATTAACATCTCCACGGTTATTGGTTTTATATCCCTCTTGGGGACATGTTAAAATAATAAAAAATAAAAGCTTTCAGTCAGGATTTAGAAGCTGCGTGTCTCATAGGCACTGCACACTGACAACTATCTTTGCCTGTCCTGTGCTCAGGTGCTGGAAAGCTTTAAGATCATGGACTACAGCCTGCTGCTTGGGGTCCACAACATCGACCAAGCGGAGAGGGAGAGGCAGATGGAGGGCTCCCAGGGTGACAGCGATGAGAAAAGGCCCGTGGCCCAGCAGAAGGCTCTGTACTCCACAGCCATGGAGTCCATCCAGGGGGGAGCTGCCTGCGGAGGGTCTATTGACACAGACGACACGTGAGTTTGGCCAGAGAGGAGAACAGCAGAGGCTTTTGGGAGTGCATGTCTCCGACTTCCCGCATTTATACGAGCTAACAACCTGAAGGATAAATAACAATGTTAGAACTTATTCATCTACCTTTATCTCTTACTCTCCCTCCTAAAGTTATTCTGCTTTCAGTAGTTACGCTTCTTCTCTCTCTTCAGCTCTTTGTTCCCTTTTAATGCTCACACTTGATGCGACACTTTAGTTCCTTCAAATTAAATGTAAACCATTTCAGTGCTTCAATTTCAACTGCTTTCAGCCTGAAAATATAATTGCATTTTTTTGGTGCTGCCTCTTAGAGCTTAATATACACAACTTCAGAGAAATTCAAAAGAAATTGAAGAAAATGCAAAACTTCAGATCTTGCCCGTAAAGCAATCAGCGGTTTTGTGTCAGAAGTCCGAATGTTGAGTTCAGTGTAGATTAAAGGTTCAGCAGAGACTAAAACCCTGCTGACTTGCTAAGATGCAGTTAGCCTTAACAAATCTGAGTACCCTAATACTCTATAGTCTTAGATTTAAGTAGAAAGAAACCAACATTTCCTGCCTTTATAGGCTTATTCTCATAAGCCAAATTTCTGGTAGAAACATCATCTGACTCTGAAATCTCATTAAATCAGATTTTCTGTCACGAGTTTAAAAGGCACTGAAGGGCCAGGGTATGAGTGTATTCACATTGCAGAGAAGCACTTATGGGATTATGAATGCCTGGATGCCTGCAGTTACCTGAATGAGCTGCAGGAATGGCAGAAGACTGCAAAGATGAACCAGACCCGATGCTGTCATCCTCTCCACAGCTGGGGTTCACATTTCTGTTCAGTTAAACCCAACCATGAGTCGTACGGCTTTAAATCTAGATACATTTATTTTGAATAAGTGTTGTAGTTTGACATTAAATGTTGTTTTACTCACAAATCCTAAAGCTGACTAATGATGATAAGAAAGAGAAAAATAAATCAGATAAACTCTGTGGAGAAGCTGATGGCTGGAGATTAATGGCACCCAAACCTGCCACATTTCATTTTAGCTTTACTTCTCTTCTCCTTTCAGGATGGGCGGTATCCCCGCCGTTAGCGGAAAAGGAGAAAGGCTTCTTCTCTTCATCGGAATCATCGACATCTTGCAGTCTTACAGGTGATCATCTTAGAAATCAGCCAAACGTCTGTATGATGCTGACACAGTGTTTTGTACTAAAACACCTTTAAGTTCATTAGGTTTATTCATGTTTGCCATGCCAACTTTGTTTTTGCAGGTTAATCAAGAAGCTGGAACACACGTGGAAGGCTTTGGTTCATGATGGGGTGAGTTTTTTAGCTTTTGGGTTTCTTTCCTGAGCTTCGACATTGTAAGAGGGTTTATTGGCACAAAATGTCAATTTTCTGTCAGCTTACCTGCCTGACTCATTATTTCTCCATCCACATGGCTAAACCTGTAAATCCACACCTATCCCAGACTAACCCTATAAAGTTACAGGGCAGTGTCACAGAGTGGTGAAGTTTTTTCTTTTTCTTTTATTTATTTAACCTTTATTTAACCAGGAGGATCCTATTGAGATTAAAAACCTGTTTCAAGGGAGACCTGGCCAAGATAGGCAGCAGCAAGTCTCTCACAGTTACTCAATTAAACACAGGCAGCAACAACACACGTGAAAAAAGAAATGAAAAATCAAATCAAATAAAGATAGAATTAAATAAAATTCAGTTAAAATGACAAACAATCTAATTGAAACTGTTGCTTGTTATGGACTTGGCCTCAGGGACTCTTAGTTTTGCTTTAAAAGCACTAAATGAAATCAAATTAATTCAGTTATTTTCCAGTTCTGCAGTTCATTCCAAGTCAAGGGTGCTAAATGGACAAAGGCTCTTTTGTGCATAGAAGTCTCAAACATTCTGCTGATTCGATAACATTGAGTCAATACAGAGCTTCAAGCCTCCTCTGGCATTAACATCAGCACAAAAATTGTCCACAGGGAGCTTCATGGCATGGGTTTCCACAGCTGAGAAGCTCCTGTACTGTGTAGCTGACTTGTAGTTTTGTCCTTTGTCCTGTGCTCATGATAGATTATCCCACATATACTCCAGAGTTCGCTTATGCAGGCCATCCGGGTATATCTTAGCCTTTAGCACACATCCCAAGAACGACACCATGGAGTTACATCTTCAGTCCACTCATATTTTAAAAGTTCAATAGCTCCGTAATTTCAACATTAATCTGTTGTTTATTGTATGTAAAGTGTTATTTATTAATTTATTTATAAAACCATAGGTATATCTCTCCTCCACTACCACTACTAAAACAACGTAACTCTGAGGAAAAACACTGTCCGTTGCTCATTCTGAAAAACATGTGGGCCTTAAAACTGTAATGCCGTAGAAACACTTTATTATTAGCAAATTGCAACCACATTCATTTAAGTAGCGTTATTTCCATAAACAGAGCCATTAAGATCAGCAGCTGCCTACACACAGTATTTTATATTTTGTTCTGCCAAGTCTGATTTTACAGGGAATCTGATACAGAAAGATTTACAGCACAAAACAGAAAATCAGTCCCATGAATCTCCCCGCCTCCTTTCTTTACTCCAAGCTCCCACTCCGAAACACCCTGACAAGCGAGACGTGTGGGAGAGCAAACAGCGTCCTGTTCGTCACTGTTGCTGACGACAATGGATCCTCAGCACGACCTCCGAGCCACACGCAACATTACATATTGAGCAACAGTGATGCTGAAACAAAAAAAGCTAATAACTGAGATTCTCTCTCTTCATTGCTTCCGCCGCCCCTACTGTCCTCTGTCTCAAACCAAACACCAAGTGTCATCTGTCAGTCTGCTGGTGTTGTCTTATCTCCGTCTGCTGAAACATAAATAATGAAGAGTTGGGTCTGTAGCCTCGTCTGACTGTGTTTCTGCGTGTCTGTAGCAGGTGTCGTTCACTCGTGTGGTTTGGCCCAGAGAGAAGAATTACTGAAATGGGTCACTGAAGAACACAGACAGTTTTAATCTACTGCGAGCACCAGTTTGATCATTTTATTCATGCACCATTTGTCTCATTAATCTCTCTGTCTCTCCCTCAGGACACTGTATCGGTCCACCGGCCAGGATTCTATGCCGACAGATTCTTGAAGTTCATGAGCACCACAGTTTTCAAGAAGAGCTCCTGTGAGTTTCATTTAAGAAGTTGCCATAGGTAGAGAGAAGGAGAGTGCCACACACTTTCAGTGTCGAGTCTTGATAGAAAAATCAGATACAGCAGCTGAAAGATTTTTTTAGTTCATATCATTTTAGGAAAATACATCTGTTGGATTTCTATTTGCTTTTATTTTCACTGCTTTTAAGCATTTTGTAAAGAGTACACAGGGGTATGTGTATGAGATTTTCAGCCTTGGTTAGCTAAGGTTAGATTTAAGCAGAGGGGGTTGTTAATCAGTTCTAGCTGCTTTGGTGCTAATAAAATTAAAAGCAGGCATACGGGAGGGGTAACAATGAGACGACCCCCAAAACGGGAATGGTTTTACAGGTGGACACCCCTGACATTTTATGCCCCCCTAGTCTTTTCTGACCGTTTCTGACTCTTGGGCCTGAGAGCCCTGTGCTCACTGCCTGGCAGTGTGCAGCCTGATTGGCAGAATTGGCAGGTCCACCTCTGGTGTCCTGTGATTTTCACAGATGAGAGCAGGTTCACCCTGAGCACATGTGATAGATGTGAAAGGGTCTGCGGAAGCCGTGGAGAATGTTAAACTGCCTGTTCGGGACGCCCTGTTTGGTGGTGGGTCAGTGATGGTCTGGGGAGGCATGTCCATGGAGGGAAATCCGTGATCCATGAGATCCAAGGAGATCTCCGTGGACACCATCCGTCACCTCCTTAGGACCGTACTCTAACACTGTCAGGCATGCATTCAAGCACTTGAGGTCTATACAAACTAATGAGCACCATTCTGAGTTGCTGCTATGAAATTTCATCATTTTTTTCACTTTGATTTTTGCGATGTCTTTGAATTCAGCCCTGTGTAGGTTGGTAATTTTCATTCCCATCATAGAATGTCACATCATTCTGTGGCAACATAACCCAGTGCCTATCAGTATAGATATCCAACGAGAATCTACCCCACTGAAATATGTGTTTTCAGACTGTTCCATGTTTTATAAGAGTTTACATTCATTTATATATGTTCAGAAATGGTGTATGTAGTCGCGATGTTTGCTTGAAATCCCAATTTCCTGTTTCTGCTAAACCCAAACAAATTCCTAACCTAAAATGATTTTCTCAGGAATTAAAAGGGAAAATAAAGAAACAATATAATGGTCACTAAAAACAAAAACAGAACAAGTTCCCGAAAAGGTCTTTAAAAAGTAAAAATTCATTTCAGACTTCAGATAGATAGATAGATAGATAGATAGATAGATAGATAGATAGATAGATAGATAGATAGATAGATAGATAGATAGATAGATACAGACAGAGAGATCATAAAAACTGTCACTTAAAGGCTGTGTATACTGTAAGCTAAATACCCCAAACTATTAACCCTCAACACAACACACAGGTTCATCACTGTAAATAAAAGCCTTATTGTAAATTATTCCTCAGCTTTGAAGTCCTCTCCGTCAAAGAAGGGTCGTGTGTCCTTGACGGTGCCCAAGTGTGGTGGTCCTGGTGCAGCTTGGTCAGCCAGCCAGCTGACCTCTGAGAGAGACGAGAATATCTACGACCTGAGAGGAGCTCGCAGCTTCCCAACGCTGGAGGACGAGGGTAAATACACTGCATGCTGTGTGTTATGATAAAATTAACAAAGATGGAACACGGTATATAGTTTTACAACAGCATATTCCATCCATCCATCCTTTCTCTACCATGTATATGTGGCTGGGTTGCGGGGGCAGTAGCCTAACAGAGAAACCCAAACTTCACTCTCCCCGAAAAAAAATCTTCGACTCATCCGGGGGAACACTGAGGTATTCCCAGGCTAGCTGACAGATATAATTTCTCCAGCGTGTCCTGTCTTTGCCCTGGGGCCTCCTCACAGTAGAACATGCTCAGAACACCTCGCCCAGGAGGCATCCAAGGAGGAAAATGCCAAAAAAAAAAAGATTGCTGACAGGTGCCAGCTCTCTCCAAGATAAACTGTAATGACTGTACCTGTGTCTGTCCACCAGGGAGACCAGATCTTCTTCCATGTACTCCTCCATCATTCGAGGAGGCCACTACAGCATCAATTGCCACTACGCTCTCCTCCACCACCTCTTTGTCCATTCCTGAGAGATCTCCCTCTGACACGGCCGAACACCCCCGCTATAGGTACTAACACACACACACACATCTTTTAAAACATTTATATATTAGATGGTCACAGGGAATCCATCTGTTCACTGCGCTTTTAATTATACATGAGCTTATAAATATTAAAGTTCATATATGGGACAGTTAACACTGTAATTAATGGATTTGTTATGCTTTAGTCTGAAATATAACTGGTTTTATTTCCAAACTCTTATTTCTTAAACTTAAGCTTAAAGTTGTGTTGTCAGAATTCACCAGTGTGAGCCTTAACGCATGTTGCTCTTACTGACTGTGTTTCCTCTGTCTTCAGGAGGCACACCCAGTCGCTTAGCCATGATGGGAGGTGAGTCTGAGTCCAGAGTCACAAAATGTATTAGCTTGTTTCACAAACACTCACTTGTTGTATGTTTTCATAGCATTAAACACTCCTGGGTGTGGTGGGTGGGTGGCAGAGAAAATCTGATGTCAGTGTGTTTATGACTAGGCCCGTTTTTCCTCCTCGTGTGTGTGTTTTGGCGTTTCATTTCCTCTGCGTGTTTTTCTTTTTATATGAGGCTGCTTGTGTTTTCAGGACCCAGGAGGAGCTGCGTGTGCGTGAGGAGGATCAGCAGACCATCACAGTGGAGGTGGAGCTGAAGAGACACGACAGTGAGCCCACCATCTCTGTTCCTCAGTCCTCACCTGAAATCAGGTACTCCAACAACACAAGGATAAACACTATGTAAACACAAGTCATCCTCAAACTTAGACTTAAAATTTGATGTTGGAGAGACGAATGCGCTTCTTGTCAGTTGATTTACAAGAACAAAATATCAGAAACACACTTGTAACCTGTGTATTCACATAACACTGAGTTTAATTAAATATCCTAAACCTGTGCCAACATCGACTTTTACATCGTTGGTCAGCCAGCTGCAAAACATGTTTAAGATTTTTCGATAGATACCAGGAACCTTTGGAGGAACTTTTGGTGGCACGTTTTACACCACAGACGTGCTAAAGGGGAAAGGAGCAAAAATGTGATTTACGTGACTCTGAACATGGCATGGTTGTTGGTGCTGGGACTTTCCCACACAAACATCTCTAAGGTTTGCAGAGAATGGTCCAAAAGAAGGGGTGCTTAGTACTAACTGAGCATCGTTTATATACCAAAGTCTACTTTTGCATTCTTGCTGACCGTGTCCATCTCTTTATGACCACAATGTGACCATCCTCTGATGGCTGCTTCAAGCATCGTGTCACAAAAATCATCTTTATCACCTGTTGAGAGAAAACAAGCAAAAAAAGAACATGTACTGTACTCAAATAGTCTCCACAGTAAACATATTTTGATGTGGTGGAACGGGAGATTTGCATCATGAACGTGCATCTGCAGCTATGGTGATGGTATCATGTCAATAGGGTTAGGGAATGTGTCCAAGCCAGCCCTAAGAAGGCATATCTAACAATGTGGCCTTTAAGTATATTTTTATTTTATCCACACTGGTTTATCCATCACATACACACATTAAAGGATGCATTGGGGTTCATTTAGAGTTCAGTGTCTTTCCCATGGACACATGCAAACTAGTGCAGCTTAGGGTTCATTATTTCATGGTTCCCATCTTTATTTTATCTGTTGGCCTCACCCAGAGTTAGGGGGCGGCACGAACCAATGCTTTGGTCTAAAGTGTATTCTTTAAGCAAGCGTTTCTCAGTACCTGTAAACGGACTAAGTATTTGTATACTTTAAAAAAATATCCTCATTTAAAATAGATAAAAACGATGTAATACAGCTGCCACCTGGCATGTTGCCATATTAGTCCCACAAAATGCTTAATGATGAATATTTTCCACCATGCACAAAACAGACCATTATGAATAAAAGAAACAAAGTCACAGCCTCTGTCCTTTTCACTGTAAACGACAGAAAGACGTGAAAGAAAGAGGCAGCTCTTATCATGCATGTGACCCAAATACAGAAAGAGCTAGAACGAGGCTCCTCTATTACTGCAATATGACTCAGTTTGACACCATACTATAAATAACCTGCTGCCTGTGTCTCAGCAGGACTTAGCCAGCTGTTAGGTAAACACACCTCACCTGTCTCACACACACACACACAGTGGAACACAGAGAAACACTGAAAGCAGCTTAACCCATTTCTTCATGAGGTCAGGGTTCTCTTGTTATGGGGAAATAAATGCTGCAGGTGAATTTAGGGGCATGCATCTATAGTAATTAGGTTATGAGAGAGTGCCCACATGCATACATAAGGAGTGTTTATCTCCTGTTTTTTTAAATGGGAACATGGTGCAGACACTAAATCCAAAAAACCCAAACATGGGGGAAACGATCAGAAAAAGTAGGGTAGTGGGTCGGGAAGGTTTCACGCCTGAGGCTACCGCCCATAAAGCTGCGATTATCCCACACTTTGTATATTTTAAAATGTTTCTGATTAACTAGATTGGATTGCATGTTAGTTTTAATTTCAAGGTGAAACAAAGAGAGTTAGAGCAACACTTTATGCCGCTCTGGATTTTGAAAACAAAAACTAAATAACTTTCATTTTTACAGACTTAAACAGACGTAATGTAAACACGCTGGAGTTTTCCTGGAGTCAGGTCAGTGGAGATTGGGGTGCGGTTGCCGAGGGAAGCCAACTGAATAATTGGGTTTGATGGTGAGAAGGCAGTGGCTAGACATAAGGCCTGGGGGTCTGGAAAGAGCTGGCGGGGAGGAAGGAAGGGGTGGCGAGAGCACCCGAGACGGTGATAGGCGAATGGATTAACTGCCTCAACGCTCCTCTGAGAAGCTGCTTCTAACATACCTGCAGCTTTGGAAATGGGTTGGATGGAGGTGAGAAGGCCGACATGAAGTGGAGAAATTGTATATTTAATTAGAAGATGAAAAGAAAAGATAAATATAAGGAGCAATTTGTGAAGAAGGCAGGCAGAAAAAACTGTGTAGTGAAAAATCTTGTGTAAAAAAAAAATTAATAAATAAATAAAAGGAAAGAGGTGGGGTGAAATGGGCTGAGACGAACTGAGTAAGGGAGCATCTTTTTGCATGGCAACAATCATCCCGTCCCTCCTCGTTTGTTCAGCCATTCAGTTCTTCCCTTGGAGATGCCAAGTCTCCTTTTTTTGCTTGCTTGGCCTGCTGCCGGGCTTTTCCTCTGGTGGAGCTAAACTCAAACACAGAAGCTGAGAAAGCAATGTGGATGTGCCTAAATCCTTCCTAATAGTCGATGATCTGGCCAGGAACAATAAAGGATTGTGGCAGCACACAGCCAGCTGGCAAATCTTTAAGCTTAAGCATCTAAACCACAAACACCCCCACCGCACATATACGCACAGCTGTTGAATTTTCTCTAATAGCTTGGTCCCACTCTTCTGCCCTGCTGCTGGAAAGTGGCTTATGGCAAGTGACCCAATTAATGGCTCTTAACGGCTGTGGGTCTGTGTGTAGGTGGATGTGCAGGCAGATTTGTTTCTGCTCTTGTTAAAATACATTAATACATAAAGTGAGGTGAATTGAACAGGATGCAACATTTTTATAAATACCTGAAACTGTGTGCTGCACTTTGACCACATAGTTACGCTCTTCCTGAATCAAAGTAATCCAGTTGTGCTTGTCTGCATACATATAAAAGAACTATTAACAGCTAATTTAATGCTGCCAATTGGAGACCCTCTCCCTGCATTCATTTTCTAACAATACAACATTCGTTTTTCCACAGTGACGTTCAGGAAGTAGCCGGCGCAGACGCTCTAGACGGTGCCGCAGCAGAACCTTCAGGCTCTTCGTCAGCACCTGAAGCTGCCTCCTCCGCATCCTCATCTGCCCTAGCTGCTTCCTCCTCCCCGGGGCCACCCGAAGAGGCCACATACAGCCCAAAGGAGGCGGTGGCGGTGGAAGCAGACAGGGCCAGCCAGGTGTCCGGTTCAGGGTGCACCAGTCAGGCTTCGGTTGATGACGACGACGATGTGCCAATCACAGATATCTACTTTGTAAGTACAAACATACCCTCGGACATGTGCAGCAAACACAAAGCAGCAGCTTTCATCACTTCTCTAATCTTTTAGTTTGGCTTTGTTTTTTTAGCCATCACATCATCACGTATATCCAGTCTGGGTCGGTGTATCTTAACTGAATAGACTGAATTGTTTGACGCTGTCCTACAGATGCGCTAACATGTAGACTACAGGAAAGGAGCGGAGGATCAGGCTGGTACGGGGAAAAGAGTGTGCGCAGCTCTTGTTTGCAGTGTGTGGTGCTTTCAGCTAATTGAAATGTTTTGGGAAACATTTTGCTTTCTTGCTGGAGGCAAGTTATAAGACTGATATCTGTTATCCTGTTTTTAATGCTCAGCTTAGTCTGTTGGCAGGTAGATTAGTGTTTAGATGTGAGAGTCGAGTCACTCTTCTCATCTACCTCTTAGCAAGAGGCATATTTCCCAAAATGTTTTCTTTAAACACAGGTGTGCGCTTTGGTTTGGAGTGTTTGCTGAGTGATATTAGAGTGATGTATACCTTCACTTGTTGCTCCTGTCTCAAATGATCTCGAGCCAACCTTCAGACACAAACTCACAGGATTTTTCTAAATAACATTTAAAGCTTTTTTTCCCCCCATTTTCATCTGCTCAGCCTCAGTACTGTCAGATAGTATTGTGCTAGCAGTCTACCCAAAAGCGTAGCTATAAATGAATGTATGAGCATCGGGTGAAGGAGAGCAGAGCTAGTGATCACAGTTACAGATAGAAACGTTCTCACTTGGCCTGTCAGGAATTAAACACCTTCTAATGTGGCTTTGAGAAACTTTAATGACCAACAGGTTAGTCTGTGAGCTCCCTCAGTAATTTAACAGCCTTCTCATCTACCCGGCTGTGGCTGACGCCCATTACAAGCTTCAAAAGCAGGAGATCCTCTCTCTGTGCACAGCAGCAGGGGGTCTGTAGCACTGCGTGACAAAAAGTGACACCACACACATCCTGAAGTGTAACTACAAAGAAGCATGCCACAGGCAGAGCGCTTAGAAGGGACTTCATGGAGTGGCAAAGAGCTTGTTGTTCTATTAGCTGCTGATGAAATGCCAACAACACAAACGACAGTATAAAAGGAGTACGGACAAGTGTGTTTAGACTGGATTTGTACCACAATACTCAGTTTAGCCTTTCGTCTTTTTGTGCTCTCCCCTCGCTCTGAAGAATAAATTGGATTTCTGCATGATTGCCCAAAAGGCTTGTTCCAATCTTAAACACTTCAGGTGCTGCTCCGGTTCATTCACACATGAAGAGCAAGACACATGTTTCGGAAATTATTTCTCAGAAGTTTCAAATGAAATTATTAACATGCTACAATCTGGAGCAGTGTTTAAATGCCTAATGTCTAAAATGAAATCAAAATTTATTTCTATAGCATAATAATTATTATTATTGAATTATAATACAACAAAGTTGACCAAAGTGCTTCACGGTCGGTCAGAGCAATAGCATAAGACAGAATAAAAACAGTTAAAAGGAGAGCAGGAAACAATATGGGTAAACAGCATAACTAGTCACAAAATAACAAACTAGTTTGAATCAAAACCCAGACAAAATAATAAGTTTTAAGATGCAATTTAAAAGACTGGATGGACTCCGAGGACGGAATATAAGGAGGGAGGTTATTCCAGAGTCTGGGTGCTACGATAGCAAAGGCCCGATCACCTCTGGACTTCAGATGAGACCTTGGTTGCGTCAGGAGCATTTGATTGGAAGATCTATGTCCTCTATAGGAATATACAAATGGAGGAGTTCACATAGACAACTGGGAGCCAAATTGTTTAGAATTTTAAAGGTAAATTGATACAATGCAAATTGGCTAAAACTGGTGTGATCATAATTTCTAGTGTCAGTTAAGAGACGCGCAGCTGGATTTTGAACTAACTGGAGCCGGTGACTAGAAGAATATGGGAGGCCCGAGTAGAGAAAATTACAGTAGTCCAATTTGGAAGTGATAAAAGCACGAATGAGCTTTTCAAGGTCCTTCAAGGGAAGGCATGGCTTTGCTTTAGATAGCTCAAGATCACACTCAGGCCTGTTGGGACTACAGAAAATATCCGTTTACATCACTCCTATAAAAATATCTCTTTAATCTGATTTCCTGCACATTTTGGTTTGCTTATTTTAACACGACCAAATTATGGGAACGGTTTTTACTCGAGAAAATCAATATGAATTAGATTTCAGTGCTTGTGAGATTTGTTCCGTCATTTCTGCAAGGAGGAGCGAATTGTGATGCATAAAAACCCAGTTTATCATCCCAAGACTCTGTTTAATAGTCTGTCAAGCTGCTGGAACAATTTAATGTTTTTAAATTGTAGATTTTCCAGAGATGGAAATTAAGTATATGTCTGAATTTTGAAGATTTGTCAGCATTTAAGCTTGTGTAGTTCCCCATTAAAAAACAGCACAGCTGCGAGACTGAAAAGAAGAGATTGATTGGGAGTTTAGTTTTTATGATTCACATCCGTACTCACATCATATGTTTGTTTCTCTTCTTTTGCTCACTCTCATTTCTGTTGCCTCTCATGTCCACCCCATTAACCCGTTACACCTCTTCGCTCAAACGTTCAGTTTTTTGCCATTCCCTTTCCACCTCACATCCTTTGTTTACTCCCTCCATGCGCTCTCTCTTATTTCACATGTTCTCATTATTGTGATTTTCTTCAGAAGCCATAATGAAAGTGGCGAGATGGTGTTGTTGTTGTATGCAAGCGGGAAATGAAAACAGAGGCGGCAGCCAAACACGTGAATCTAGCTGTGACCATCGACTTATCCAGTGTATCCGCACCTTTTCCATTTTCACCCCAGCATGCTTCCTTTTTTTATCGTCAGTGTTTTATTTTGAGTTTCCCTCCTCGCCCCGTGTCCCCCTCCACCCTATTTTCAGCTTTTCATCTGTCTTTGTTTGTCCATCTGTCATGTACCTCTGCTGTTGTCAGTTTCCTGATGGGAGGACCTGGGTGGTCTCTCCTTTCCGACAAAGGAGGAAATGCCAGTCTGGTCAGCCAGTAAGTGAGATATAAGTTAGACAGCAGTGGCCTTGTAACAGTAGCTGTTCCCGTTGTTAGGCTATACTTGATTGCAGTGTTGAGAGGAAACAAGGTTTTTTGGATTGTTGTGATTGTTGTGATTTATCAACTGATTGTGTTGTTTTGTGATCATGTTGAAACTAAAGAACAAAACCTGTTCACAGCAGGTTAAAAAAGTGACAGGAAGCTTCTTATTTGACAGTTTCTTTTATATTCATCTTCTTTTGAGTATTTGTTTCCTCACTCACTGACAGCTTGCTTTATTTCTCTTTGCACCTGTGTAGTTAGTGTGTTTATTGCAATGTGCTGAGCTTTGTGTGTGTGTAAATATACATGTGCAAGCGTGTGAGTGTGTGACATCCACCTCCATCCCTGTTACCTGTTGCCGTGTTGCAGCGGCTTCCCTATCTTAAAGGGCTGGTACCCCGAGAATGATAATGGCGAGACTTTTTAGTGACTCTAAACAACACTGAGTTCAAACGAACAACAACAACACATAAAACAAAAGGCATGTTTGCTTGTTGGAAAAGGGGAAAAAGACATCTTGTTCCCTTGCTTTTCTTTGACGAGGATGCTTTCTGTGTCTGTGTCTGAATGTCCCGGCATCCTGGCTACCCCCCCGCTCGCCATTCCCATCTCCTTCCTTCTCGCTCCTCATACTTCCCGCTTGGATGATTTAGCAGCTCATCCCTTGCTTTGCTCCCCAGGACTTAGTCCAAATGTTACAAAACACCAAGACATGTGATTCAGGCACACATCACTGAGGTTCATCTTTATATTTACATGTTTACAGCATTTTTTTTGGTTTGTTTTTGTATAAGATATTAACATCATGTTCAATTCAGCCAGGATGAACACATCCTTCCAAACACTTTCAACGTTCACACTCTCCAGTATGTCTCAACAACATTCCTCCTTAATGCATCCCTAATTTTCATTTCCTGTCTTGTCTTTTCTCCTGTGATCTCCTGTGTCTTTCTCTCCTGCCTGCCCCTGCTGCTTGTCTCTGTGCCTCTGGCCTTTCCTCTGTCCCTCTGGCCCCCTCTGCTGTGGTGGGTGTGTAAAAACAGCCTCCAGAGGACAGGACCTGGGTGTACTCTCCGCTACACTATGGCTCAGAGTCTAAGGCCCTGCCAGATGGGGATTGGGAAAGAGAGACAGTAAGTGAGATGCATCGGACTAAAATATGAAGCACAGAAAGTTTCCCCCAGAAGTGGAATGAAATTTGTTCGGGACCATGTTTGGGTTTGTTCTTAGGGAAGGATGAGCTGTAACGCTACACTCTGCACGAAGCTGCTACAGTAAATGTAGGCAAAGCTTCTCAGGTCCCAAAGTCCATTACTATTTCAAGAGTACGCTTGGTCTGCGTCCAGAAACCCACTCCTACATTACAGCATTCATTGTTCATTGACAAACGGGTGGAAATGGTCATCGACTGCCTCTGTGATCATTTAGTCCACGACCAGCCATCCCGCGTCCCTCCAACAACAAGCTGCTCAGACTTTAACACACACATCCATCGGCTCATGTGTCACCAGAGCGCCATGGCTCATTCTGCTTAAGCCGTTTAGACTAACCTGACAAGTTGCAATTTATTGAACATCAAAACCCGGTTTCTAGTTATTCAGTCAGTCGGAGGCAATGTGATGAGTTCTTTGAGTTTAGGAGGAACGAGTTTATTTTCTGGTTTAAGTTTAAATACTACCGAATTTAACAGTTATGAAAATTAGACAAATAAGTCACTCAAACTTATGCAAATTTAAAGTCAGAATGGCGTTTAGGTCACTTTAGTTTGTGTTTGTTAACTTTACGAGGTGTTTGTGAGCCAGTCTACTTTGTTAATGTCGCTTTAATGCAAAAGCGACAATAATCTGTTTTTCCCCAACTCATTTTGTTTTTCCATCTGCTTCTCACGCTAGACCTTTCTTTACTAAGTAGCCCCCCCCAAAAAAAATGACAAAACATAAACAAATCTACTATTTAACAACAAAAAAAGGCAGAAAACAAAAATCAACAGCTCATACAACACAGAGCTCCACTTTCTTATTGTAAACGTAAGATGTCAATATAATTTGGCCAATTACACTCCATCAGTGTGACATCATCGTGTGACTAGAGTCATGTGACTGAAAATGCAGCATCATTGTCTAATGAAGAGCAGCAATGCTCGAATGACAGATTTTGACCCCATCAGCTGCATATAAAGCCTCAGTCATACCTAGAGCCTAAAGACCAGTCAGCGAATCCCTGGCAACAAGCAGTCGCTAGGGAAAATTCAGCTCAGTTCAATTCAGTTTAACAGTCTGCCAAAAATGTTTATCCCCAATCAGTTGATGAGGGGTTGCTGAAGGTTGCTAGCACTAAGTGAAATAAGGTGTTGCACTGAAAACTGTGTGATTGCGTCGATCATTAGCAGATTCCAGAAATCACCTGTAGTTTGCAGCGAAGACGCCGGCATGTGTGAAAACAGTCGCCAACTGCTCGCCGAGTGGTCGTGAAACTGCGAAAAGTCCGATGCAAGACGGAAATGGAGACTGTTTGTTGTCAAAGTTGCACATTTGGAAGCATTTTGTTTGTAGCAATATGAAGCAATTTTTAAACTGAAGGCGAACGTTCTCCGTTTCTCGTTTTTTCAAATTTCACTCGTGCTCAGCTTCACAATTTACATGCAAGTGAGCGTCTCCTATGCAAACTATGGGCAACCATGGCAATCTACTACCAACCACAGCAATCACAAGGAGGTTTTCAGTATCCTCTTCGCTGCAGATTTCACCTTCCAGCAGCCAGTCACCAACCGGTCATAATTATAATAATCCAGAAAGGTTATGTCATTGGTAAACAAACAAACTAACAAAAAAACATCGCATACAAAGTTGTACGTCAGCTGGTGAGGAACATGAGCTAAAGAGTAGAAAGTGTTCATAGTTTGATTGGGATTGTTTAGACAGTCCAGGTAAAAAAGTGTGGTTTCTAGAAGATACAAGAAATATTTACTATATGTGGGATTATTGCTGGAAAATCAGACTAATCAGACGGCCGTAGCCTGTAAAAAGTATTTTTTATTTTTTTTTATACCTGCCTTTACCTGCTGTTAAGGAACTCTGCCTGAGCTCACTGTCCTGGCTTCCTGTTTGCTTTTCATCTGTAGCTGCACTTTGATTTGATGGCTCGGTGTTTATTTATCATTTCCAAATAATTAATGAGAGTTTACAGGCTGTACACCCAGGGGGGAAATGAAACATTTTCACTCTTCTGAATGCATTAACTCAGTCTGTCTGTCTCCCACAGTAAATCCTGTTTTCTGGCAGACAGGAGTGAACGTCTCAGCGGAGAGGACTCATCAGTCTGAAGTCCAGACCTCAGTGGCAGCAGCGCGATCTCTGTCTGAACCAGGATTTAAAAACATGCATACAGAAACACACTGAGAGGGAAAAGTGACTGTACCAGAGTACCAGAGGGAGAAAAAACCCTGACAGTGATGATATCACTGGTTTGCAACCATCCCTGCCTTTCACCCTTTGACAAATGAAATTTATTACATCAGTTTAATAAATAATTGTATGTGTGACATAGTGCGCATAAGGCTGTATGTAGTCTTGTATGTTTGACACACCCAAAAGACCACGATAACCTACTTTTTGTTCTGTTTCACACTAACACAGCCCTCCAACCGACTCTTTCCCGACGAATCTCTGAAAGTCATTTTTATTCGTGATATCCTTTATGTTGCAAAGCGGTCACACATACTAGCCAGCAGACATCTCCTGGGTTCTGTGATCAAACAAAACCACAAGAAGCTCATTAAAACATTGATCCATGACACAAATACGGGTTAAAAAAATGCTAAATTGAGTGGATGCTCCTTATAGAAATTTACCTGTAAGTTTTAAAGTATTAAAGTTTTCCATTTTTAAGCAACTGTTCATCTTTTGTAGCGAGGCATTAATGAAGCTATATTAATGCTACTACTGCCTTCGGTTCTCAATAAAGAAAATGAATGGCACATCCAAAACTAGGAGCATATAAAGTAGTTTCTCCCAGTAAGGAAACCTAATTTGAAGAAAAATGAAATTAAAATCGTTAATCTCAAAATTATCTCCAGTGCAGTTACCTTAGACTGGAACATATCAGTCATCCTGTGACTGCACTGGCTGCTGTGTTTCCAACCAGTTCGAAGGAAATCTCCAGCTCAGTGGTTGTAATTGCTGCCAGTATGGTGCCCATTTCCACTATGCCGCTGCTGTTGAAGTTAATTAGCTGTGTCTGCTTTTCCATGATAATCTTACCAGAGGTCATCATCACAAAATTCAGAACAGTTTGATGCTAAAAGATTTTTGCAAAACCAAGTGTGCAAAGTACGTCTTACTAGGCAGCCACCATAGCCTAACATAACTCGGATAAATAGAGCTTTTTCTTCTTTTTTCCCCCTGAGTCAGTGGATTACTCTTCTGTATCCCGTGATGTTGGAGGGCTCTGTGCTCGCAGTACAGGAGTTGCAGTGAAAACCACTTTAAGCCAATCAAAGCAGAACATCCAGATATCTCTGTCATCCTTTAAAGTAGTGAAAATATGCAGTTTAACTTTAAAAAAGGCAAAAACATATTCATCTACAGCATTATTAAAACTTAAGTCCTGTTGTTATATTTTCATTTCTAAACTTTTCTTCAGCTGTTTTTACTACTGTGAACTTTTATTTATTTGTCTGTTTGTATTTGATTGTAATATTCACGACTGGTACTTTTCACTCATTTTTTTTTTTTTTTAAATCTATTTGCATCCAAAGACTTTTAGTTTTTGTTTTGCTCATTTTCTTCACTGCGGTATTTTGTTCTCTTTTTCATGTGTTGTCTAATTCAGTGTTGTTTTCCACTACACCACATGTTGTTCCAATATCTGAGGGTGATGACTCTTGCCTTCAAAATAGAAGGCGTCAATTACAACACTAAGGCAGCAGACATTGTCATTAGAGTAATTTTCATGTCTACACAATGTCTTCCAGTGTTGCCCTGCTTTCGGATCGACGCACAGGGATCATTTGTAACAGTAGAATCGGCATATCTTTTTCTACATCACCTCCTCACGTCAAGAAATCGGGGATTCTTTCCAATGTTTGTAGATGTAGAGCACCAGTTGTAGTGTTTGCGGTCGATATCGTAGCTGTTACCTGTATATTCCAGTGAACGCAGTGCGTGTTGGCTTGGTGAGACACAGCAGTTTGTGAATGGGTTGAACGTCGTTTGCACTCATTAAAAGGACCTGAAGACGAACTAGTGGTAGAGGCCAAATAAACACTCGTCACATTATCCAGAAGTCATATTTTCGAGTTCTTAGATAAGAGTCTCTGCTCACACATGCTGATATTTGGACAGTATTTATTTTAGGATTGTGTGTTTGTGTGTGTGTGTGTGTGCACATGTGTCTGTGACATCAATCACAGTCATTGTACATTTAGTGTTTACTGTAGTCTCTCTGTGGCTGACATCTTAAAGACTTAAAGATTTGGAGGTTTTTGGGTTTTTTAAACTAACTACAGGCAGTTTCTTCGGTTCGTTGGTACCTTTTTACGTGTGTTTGTGTGTAAGGGAGGTTACATCAATGTCAGGTGTTGTAAAATAAGAATCGGTTTGTTCTCATGACGTGCAGTGGCCAGTTGTAATCAGTTTGCTGTTGTTCATCAGATGAAGACCATAGCAGCAATATTTTGTACAGTTTAGCTTTTACGTTAATTGCCTTATTAGGAAATTTTACATATAGGTCTGTTGTTTATATTTTTTTCCACTTGTGCTGTAATATTTATTTTTCTTTCTCATAGTTGTGCTCCTGAGAATGTGTACATAAAACTATAAATACATATATAAAGATATACAAATATATTTTCCATTTGAATCGGGAAAATATTATTTTTGTTTGGTTTCATTTTTGCTGCTGGGCAAGAAATGATTGCAATCTACATGATTTTACTGTACCATATTCTTCAGTGTGTTTATTGAGATGCAGCTGCTGTATATTTATGGTTTGCAAACCACGGCTGTGTCTTTGTATGATATCCAAAACCGAAAGATTTGTGGGGTTTAATGTACATGCAGATCAATAGGGATTCTTCCAACTGTTCAGCTGTGTTGTGTGTGTTTTCAAATCCCTGTGTGCCCTCATCCAATAGGAAGAGTCCTTTACAGAGACATAGCATGATATCAAAATGAATATGCATATCAGAAATGTGTATTTATGTATATCTGTGTAAATTCATCTATTTATACATGAGGATAAATAGATGACTGTGTGTGCGTGTGTTTGGACTCAATCAGAATGAATACGAAATAAAGCAGTTCTATGAATTGTTGTCCATGGAGATGATGTGTTTTAGTTGGTTCTTTGTTGGGTGGTTTTTCTTCTTTTGGCGGCTCTGTTTGACTACATTGGATCATCTGCCTCCATGTCACCATAACCATAGCATCCACCTCT
Organism: Haplochromis burtoni; assembly: GCF_018398535.1. Lineage (NCBI taxonomy): Eukaryota > Metazoa > Chordata > Actinopteri > Cichliformes > Cichlidae > Haplochromis > Haplochromis burtoni. The sequence continues at coordinate 57,641 of NW_024582933.1, forward strand.
GTAACACCAACCCTCTACATGTCCTCCTTCATCCGTGAAGCTTCTCTGAGGTCTTCCTCTTTTCCTCCTGCCGGTCAGCTCCATATTCAACATCCTTCATCCAATATGTCCTCTATTGCACACGTCCGTACCATCTCAGCCTCGTCTCTCTAACTTTGTCTCCAAACACCTCAACCTGAGTTGTCCCTCTGGTCTAACTTCTAATCCTGTTCATCCTGGTCCCTCCCGATAAAATCATGACATTTTTACCATCTCCAACACGGCCTCCTGTCTTTTGTCAGTGTCACCACCTCTGTCTACCATCTTGTAAACCTTCTCTTTCACTCTAACTGCTATCCTTCTGTCACAAATAAATCCTGACACTCATCTCCACCCTGCCTGCACCCTTTTTTTCACTTCTCTGCTTTGGATTATTAACCCCAGGTATTTAAACTCAATTATCTACACTACCTCTACTCCTTGCATCTTCACTCTTACTCCCATCTCCCTTATTTACATTTATTCTGTCTTGCTTCTACTGCCTTCCATTCCTCTTTAGGGCAAACATCCACCTTTCCTGAAACTCTTCCACCTCTCTGGTGTCACTGTCATCTACGAACATCATCGTCCACAGAAACTCTTGCCTGACCTCGTCTGTCAACTTGTCCATTGCCACCACAAACAAGAGGGGCCTCAGAGCTGATCCCTGAAGTAATCCCACCCCCACGTGGAACCCATCTGTCATTCCTACAGTGCACCTCAACATGCCCTGCATTAGCTTCTCTGACAGTCCTGGCAAAATAATCATGTGACATGGAAGCGAAACTTTGAACATGGCCACTGGAGAAACTTACCACATAAACCTCTGTGTCTGACTCCACAAATCATTAGTAAGTAATAAAGTACTTCAGACTTAAGGAGTCAAAAACATTTTAATTCATGGGTCACATGCTGCCCAGTTTGACCTCCAAGTAACTTTTATCTTAACCTATTTAAAAAACATGCCAAACTTGTCACTGAAAACAATATCCTGTGAACAGTCCATTTATATAAACTGATGATGAACTGCCTCTCTTAAGAAAAACATGTCTCAGCTTTACGACTGGAAACAGTGATGATTCAAAGAAATGCACTGGCATGACTCCTTGGCTTAAACACCATATTTCTGCTTGGTAGTAAAAAGACTATGTGTAATGTCTTTGTCAGTAACAAGGCGGTAAACCGAACAATGACTCAGACCTCTGGCTCAGATAAAACAGTTGTTAGCAGCACAATGTTTCCTTTGCAATATTTACATTGTAAAAAGTCATTCACCCGGCCATGCAAATCCTTTAGTGGCTTGGTTCTGATCAGTGGACAAAGTGTTTGAGAACTCCTGCATGAGGCCACAAAACATATAGGGAAACCTGAAATGTGACCCGTCCAGCATCTAGAGTATTGTCTATGTCAGATTTATTTTTACAACTTAAAGGCATTTCACCTCTCATCCGAATGGCCTCTTCAGTTCTAAAAGCTGAATGGAAGTCTCACATTATTAATTCTGTAAGCATGGCAGGGGTTGTTGTTTTTGTAGAGTGCTATAAATATGGCCACTTGGTGGTGCCACTTCAAAGGTTTATCAGAGGAAACAACCAAAATATGTTTTAAATAACTAAAGTAAATCTAAGAAGCTGATATTTTGCTCTGGATTACAATGGACAGGCTAAGCTTTAACATCATTGAGATTGTTTTCCTAAGGTCATGAGAATGGCTGTAGGACTGCAGGAGAGGCTGTAAATTTGCACATGCAAAAGCAGAAAGCTGGAAAGCCACATGATCTCATTCGAGATAATCCCTTTAACCTCTTTAGCCCAGCCCTTTAAATATAATGTATCTGTAGAACATTATCTCTGCCACAGGCAATGACCACAGACATACAGACACACCTGAGTGTAATCTCAAATCGAGCTTTTTCTCTAATTGTAAGAACAAGAAAAATTGCATCACCAGATGCCTGTGTTGGCCCAGGCACATCCTTTCGGGTACAATTAAACCATTTCTGACCAGGGTATTATAGTAACCTACAACTATAATGATGTAAATGAAAAAGATAAAAGATAAAGATAGATAGAATATGAACATGGTATAACAATAATAGATGGTATATCCTGCTTTTCTAGCACAGTGTAGTATAGTCTTTCCGTCTTGGTGTATATTGTGCAATACTTTTTACTTCAAAAAGTGTGTGTGTGTGTGTGTGTGTGTGTGTGTGTGTG